>NC_056749.1:478579441-478879441 GCF_019279795.1 Protopterus annectens | reverse complement strand
AGAATTTTAAAATGAAAACTCTCATCATCCATGAACAAAACTATGGGACTAATAGTTTCCATTTAGCTAGATTAAATAGATTGTTTACATTTTTTTTTTTACATTCAGTCACTCAAAGTTTATTTCAATAATCTTTACTTTCAAAGTTGCTCCATTTAGCCCTTCAAAGTAACTGTCTTCCTGAGTTATGTGGTGCTTCTATCTTGCTGAGGAATATGGTGTTAGAGAATGCTTATATAATTTAAAATGCTAATTGTCCAACAAATAGAAAATAATTCTCAGTGCTAACATTTAAAAAGCAGTTATGTTCTTAATAGTTTTATTTTTTAGCTATACACCACTATATGTTGGCTAGGCCATTATTTAAACAATCAAAAGATTGATGTTTTGGAACATAAGGAAGACAGCTAACATTTATTCAGTATCAGCTATGAAATTCAGAAACAAGTGATCTTTCTTTGTTAGGCAATTTTACAGGAAACAAAACTGATCAGTGAAGCAGCTTGCCATGAAAATAATGTAATAAAAATAGTCAATCAGTAGTTGCCTCTGAAAATTAGCATAAGCACCATTCTGAATATTGCAATTAGTGGTTTAAAACAAGACATACATTCTAAAATGATAAGAGTTAAAAAGTGCAATCACATTTTATTTATTTCTTGGACATTTACACTCTCTGCATCCTACTATGACACTTCTTTGGATGGATTTGTGTACCAATGGGGCAGTAGATACCTGCACATTGAAGGATGCACTTTGATTCTAATCTTACAAGTTTGGTACCCATAGCTACCTCTGAAAAGTAAGCTTCTTGTTCAAAGAAAAATGCACTAGTGGTCAGACAAGATAAACTGGCCCATATGGGTTTGGTTTATACTCTTGTTTTGAACTGCTGTGATCTGAAAATGTACTGCAATAAATTCTGACATTTAACCTATTAAACGCAAGATGTTCCTGGGTAGGGTGTGTGTGCATGTGTATAGGTGTGTACTTGAAATCCAAACAAAAACAAAGTGAGTTAAATTTCAAAATAAAAAAGAGCATGTGCTCTGAAAAGGATATACTCCAGACTACAGTGTTAACTCATTCCCTCCAGTAGAGCTCTTTTGAGTATGTACCTTTAACTCCCAGTGGGTGTGGCTTCAGCCTTTAAAAAATGACGTTATCACCTTACAGTTCAAACAAATACTTACTGACAGAGGTCATATATCAATACAATTGTGTTTACCATTTTATATGCTTCAAGATAAAATATTCTGATACCTTGTGTGTAGCATGGTTTTGGAATTCTTAATGCAAATATGAACAGGCAATATTTGACACTTGGAGGAACAGTAGGAGGTAACTGCAGAAACGCCTGTAGACGTCACTCGGCTGAGTCGAGCATTTTATGGGAATATTGTAAAGCTTTTTTCACTCTGATTTTTAAGAATTCCCCACAACCTTTGTCTGTGGTTCGATCTTCTCTAAGCCTGACTCTAAGCAGTGTAGTTATAAACAGTTTTTTTTATCAACATACACTTCATAATCTCAGCCCTCAGTTCAGTTTGATGACATAATATAATCTATATCCCCATAAGATCCTCACAAACACAAAACCTAGTGATGCATTTCTTTTCAAAGACCATGCATACATCTTTTGAGTTACTGCTTTCATGGCACGACAGTCCTGGACCTTCTTTTGGTATTTTTGCTACATTTTGTCAGTGGCTGTCAAATATTATAGCACCAGTTATGTTCTATAATTGCTTCTCTCTACCCCAAAGAAGCCCTTTTTGGTGTTGTACACACTGAACATTTTCTGAGGTAGCCAAAAATACCAAAATTGCCAAATGAATCAATTAATTGTAACACCAACATGAGTAACCCCCCCCCCCCACTGTTAATCAGACAACAGTTTTAGCAGACTCACTGTCAAAGCTGCAGTTATTGTATAATCCTAGATTAATTTTCATGCTCCAGAAATAAACTGCATACACTTGAGAATCAAGTCTTCATTCACGGTTCATTACTACAAGTTCTTCATGCACACTTGGCAGCGACTGGCTCGAGTTCTGAGTTGTCCAGCTTTCAAGGTTTCAGAAGGAGGAGCAGCATTTGAAAACTGACTGTTCTGATCTATTGTTGTCAACCAGAAACTATACTTGTTGGCAAAATAATGGCAGGTTCCACGGGCACCATTACATTCAATAAATGGCGTGGCACGGAAATCTTCCAAGCAGGATCCAGGTGACATTAAAGACTGGCCCCCTCCTTCAGCACCAGCAGCTGTGTGCTGAAAAGCAAAACAGAAGGGATTAAGTACTGAAGTGTAAAGCTCCTAATCATTTCTTCAAAATCCACATGTAAAATAAAATAAATTGTTCAGCGTGTTTTTTGATCAGTTACAACAACTGTTTTCACATGAAGGGTAACTCCTCCACTATCATGCAACATACTTATTATAATCAGCTTCAAGGTCACTGCACCTCAGGTTAAGGTCAGTGTCCTGACCACAGCTACACTGGCATTCCTGACGCAGAGCCAGAGGGATATCACATGATTATCAAAATTGTGGAGAATAAAAAGTGGATTTAAACTCCAGCAGTTTTCACATCCATAATATGTGCTCTCAGTAATTCATAGCTTTCTTGTGTTCCTCTTTTATGATGAAAGACCTTGCTATCTTAATAGGCCTCCCAAGAAACACAACTGAAAAAGCATTGCACTTTTCCTTATCAAGTTTTCTGTAAGTTGGGTTTCCACCTTGGACTCTTGGTTGGCAGCCAGCTAGCCATAAAAGTCATACTGAGGCTGTATACATTTATTTTACTTGTATTAAACTACCATCCAAGAAAATATTACCAAACAAGTAAGCTGTTAGTGGCACCTTGATGGTTGCTGCCTGCTAACCTTAAAGTTTACAAGTCACAATTGTCACTGCAAACTTTGCTTCTGTTGTTCCATATACTGGGTATGCAGAACATGACAGTGCTTTTTTTGCAAACACATATTGCGTTTGGGTCACCCCACACACACACAGATTCCAGTGTCCCATTACTTGGCTATTTCTCCACAGTTGCCATAAACACTGTTCAAAGCTCTCAGTGTGCATACTGTTTTCTGCTTTACTTCTACAACGATTACAGATATTTGGATTTAATTTAAAACTTTTATTTCAAAATTTATAGCACAATAACTGATAGACATTTGCTAAACAAAGCAATACAGTCTCACAATGAAAACAGACTTAGCATTAAAACTTCTCTGCCTTTGAAATTCACAGTCACTAAAACAGTATTGAAACCCACATTCAAAGAAAATGCATCTGTCCAGTAGTGGAATAAGTTTACCTTTGGGCTGTTTTCAAATCATACGCCCCTTGCACACATTTTTAGGACCATGCAGAAGTTCTTTGATCC
This sequence comes from Protopterus annectens, assembly GCF_019279795.1. NCBI lineage: Eukaryota > Metazoa > Chordata > Ceratodontiformes > Protopteridae > Protopterus > Protopterus annectens. The sequence continues at coordinate 478,876,040 of NC_056749.1, read as the reverse complement.
ACCTTCCTGATTGTATTAAATTATAATATATAATAATTAAATTGTATCCCTTGTATAATACAGTGCCACTTCTTATAGCCTGTTTTATATTTATAGTTTTGAACATTTTTTTCCAGTAAGCAATGAAACAAAACATATGAAACAATAATGACAAAGCTGTCCCAATTCAGAACATTTCAACCATAAAAGGTCACTCAAAATTCTGTCATTACAATCCACTGATATCAGTCAATATGCACAATCACTGCAGAAGTAAACATCATCTGAATAAGTCCACATTAAAGAGAGCTGTAATTAATGAAATGTTTGCTGCTAGCAAACAATTTTATATTTGGGTGTTTCATCGACAAATTCAGTACCTGCTGCCCTTGAAGAATAAATTGCCTCTGTTACATAAAAGAAGGTAAGCTGGTAATATTGAAACAGGGAATGGATAACAAACTGAAAACAGGTTCATAGTTACTAGACATCTCATCCAAAGGAGGACATACTCAGGACTGCAGCACCCCACCCCCTTAAAACACAGCACAGTATCAGCAATCCATCTTTATGCTGTGGCAGTAGAATCCACAGCCTTCTGCATTAAAACACAAGTATACTACCTGTTGCGCTACTAACACTGCTTTAAAATTCACACACCTACCTCCCTCTTACACATACACATACATACACACCATAACTCTCAACCTCTTAGTGCAAAAAATCTGGACAATGCCTGTCATAATAGGGGAGGGGACAAAGGCCCAAAACTAGGGACACGTTTTAAATATTGCTGTTAGAAAGCTACTAGAGTAACAGGCATTTTCTGATGGATAGGAAGCCTGAAACTCAAATGCATGTCATTATTTAGTAACTTTAATCCTTAGATCATTCCAGTGATTTGTCAAAAAAAGACAATTTTTATGAGGAACAGACCAAAAATATAAGGCAAAAATCTGGACATTCTGTGAAAATCTATACAGTTGAGAAGTATGACACACACATACACCCCTACCTCCCTCTTATACCCACCATACTTCTCAACGGCTTGCAGCAAGAAATCGAACAATGCCACAAATAATGGGGGGAACAAAGGCCCAAAAATAGGGACACCTTTTAAATATTGCTCTTACAATCTTGGAAAGCTGATAGAACAACAAGTGTTTCATTAGTATGATTGTTCTGAAGGATATGAAGGCTAAAGCTCAAATGTCTGCCATTATTTTCTGACTTCAGTCCTCAATTATTTGCAGTGATTTGCCAGAAAAACACAATTTTATGAGAAACAGACCACAGATATGAGGCAAAAATCTGGACATTCTGCAAAAATCTGGACAATTGAGAGGTATGACCCCCCCCCACTTCCCTCTTACACACACATATGAACACAACCATACCTCCCTCTTACACACACGCACACAGACACACTCACATACACACACACACACACACACACACACACACACACACACACACACACACACACACACACACACACACACACACACACACACACACACACACACACACACACACCTAACACCTCCCTCTCACTTGTCCATTCATGGTCCGCAGTCCAAATGTCTTCTGGAACTCAAATTCCATACACTTGGAAGAAGAAGATGTAAATAATTGGTCACACAGAAGCAACAGGTGTTTGCAACATGTTTTTAACTACTGCGTCTGTGTGAGCAGATGCAAAGGACATTCTTAAAGAAGAACACCCTTAAAAAAACATAACTTTTTTTTAAATTAAAAGAAAATTAATCTCCCGGACAGTGAGTCCCCTCCCAGCCTGTGGTTTACATAGAGATAATATGTAGTCAATGCCATAACCAGTTGTTGCTGCCAAGGTGCCGGTATGCAGTACTGGTGCATACCATCACAAAAAAGCCCTGGAACATGAAAGCAAACACTCATAAGTGTCACTGTAGCAGCCTGCAACGTATCTTAATGTCATTCATTTCCTGGCTCTATGCAGGAATGTAGCAAAGAGGCATTTAATTAGTATGCATACATAACTATCCCTCAACCCATGGGTTGTTTTCAGTGTTTGCTTCTGAGCGTGTACTGTCAGCCTACACAGGCTGTATTGTGGCACACAAAACAGCACACTATGAACTTTCTGTCAAAATATTTTTATATGATACATTTTAAATATCTAAGTGTTAACATTTTGTTCAAGTGATTTTTTTTTTATTTCTTGTATGAACTGGTGACTCTACTGTCTGCTGTATCCTATCATTTCCTTTAACAAATTTAGATCATTCTATGTCAACAACATCAATAGTCAGTCTGAATGTCTAATTTGCATATATGTCAATTACCTTTGGTACATTACTGAGTGTTTTTATAGCTTTGTCTCTCAGCTCACTGTATGTGCCATATCAGCTCTCTGTGGACCAGTACTAACCTACCACTGTGACACCAAGAGTCCTATACTGCCACACTGCATCCCACAAAAAACATGAAACTGTGAGTAAGCATGGCATGGACTACAAAATGAGCCCCAAATAAGTATTCAGTTTATTTTCACTCATCTGTACAGAATACAGGGGTGAAAATTTATATACATACAGACTCACATGTAACCACACAAACTTTCTGCTGATTATGATATGCAAGGATGTATGCTCAAAATTCAGACTATTCCTCCATGTTAAGGTAGTTCTACATATGCGTTCATAGGTGTGTGTGCGCATGTGTGTGTACATGACAATAACAGTCATGTGATTCTGTGAGTCTGTCTACAGTGAAGATTCTTAATACAAGCTGGTAAACAGCTTATGTTCAAAGTTCTGTACTCCTTTATATTTGTGGCACATTCGCCTGCCATTCACTAAGCCACTTCAACATTCAATCTGTTCCCATAACCAGATATCACAACTCTCAACTTGTAGACACTGAAAATAAGAACAAAGGCCCTTGAAAAGTAGGTGCAGTCCGCCAAAATCTAGACATCTAATTAGCATAAAATTGCAATACGAAATAGTATATAACTCTTCCTGCTTCCAGTAGGAATGTGGGATACTACTCAGAACACATTTAAAGTCAGAGTGACAAAAATCATGGAAAATGTAAATACATTATCAAAGCTATATTGTAAAATCTAGACTTCAATTAACTACCATACAAGGTAATCTATTTTGGTTTTTGAAACGTGAGATGTGAGATGTAAATCCTCTTCCTGTAAATTATTGACATCACTAGTAAGTTGGTCATATACTGTGGTTCTGTGTGCTAGACAGCTTCAAAAATCAGATGTTCAGATAAACCAAACTCAAAGCATAATAAAGGACCTCAAAGAGATGGCCTCCACAAAAAATGGGATAAAACCCCTCAAGCCCATCCATTAATCCAAATGGATTTAAAAGATCCAATTGTCTCTGATTTCCTCACATCTAAAGGAATTTTATTCCACCATACACTTACCCTCCCATAGAAAGTGTTGTTCCATATAGATGTTTTACCTAACATACTGTTCACCAAATTGTTTTTAGTTATTGTATTCATGGTGTTACTCTTTTATATACTCTCACACAATTCTCAAATTTATAATCTTTAAAACAAACAAGCTAATAAGATCTTCCCTGACCAATTTATATTTTACTGTGTACAAAGACAATACCTCAAGTCTCCTATGATAGTTTACCCCTGCCATCCACTGAAATCTTCTAGTAAAGTGTCCTTGATTTCTCTTCAATTTATCTAACTGCATCTTATTATAAATACAATATTCAATAATTGGTATCACTATAGTCTTTTAAATGGGAAGCAAACCAATACTTCTGAAAATGTTACCTGTTTCATAATAACATCTTCTTATGATATCCAAGAGGTGGTGATTAAAACCAAAGTTATCATGTATCTTTATACCCAAATCTCTAATAATATTAATATTTTTATATCAATATTATGCAGTGCAAAATGTATAATACAAATCTTAACATTAAATACATTTTTTTCCTTATGACCCATTTAAAGTATCTAAATAAGTTTGCAGAGAAAATTGATGAAATAACTGTGAGATAACTGTGCCAAATTTAACATCATCAGCATATTTTGTCAGTCAAAATTTATCATCAGAAGGAAATCCAGTCATAAAGATAGGAAACAGTAACAGACCCAATACCGAACATTGTGGAACACCCTTAATGATCATCTTCTCATCTGTAAAATAGTGATACATTTTCACTCTACTACTCCTACCATCCAGCCAATTTGCAATCAACTTAATTACATATCCATTCGTTTTTAATTCATTTAATATATCTAACACTTATAAAGCAGCACAGTATCAAAAGTCTTACAAATGTTTAAACACATAACATCTACTACATTTCCATCATCCAAGGCCATCCACAAGTGTTTATATCAAATTAACAGATTACTTCCATAGGATCTACCTGTCCAAAATCGATGCTGCATTAAATCATATTCATCACTAAAAGAACTAATAATATATTGACATAATACCCATTCATAACATTTATCAATAAGACTCATAAGACTTCAACAACATGAGGATTATCATCCTTAGGATCAGGAACAATGAAGACCAATTTCCAACATGGGGGATCATATCCTAATGTGTATGTTTTTGAAACAAATAATACAAACAAGGTAAAATGTACCTAATAACACTAGATAGAAATAGGCCGCTAACAACATCAGGCCCTGCAGCAGTTGTATTTTTAAGTGTATCATACAATACATTAGACCTAAGTGTAAATATAACTGGACAGTCAGCAAACAAATTAAAGATTAAATTCTGATTTTCTGTCTACTGACTCAGCATCAATTATTAATTCATCACCAACCTGAAGCTCACATTCCAGTATAGACATCTTTCCTAAACTTCTTTAAATGATAAAAACATGCATTTTTACTACCAGCAACACAACTAGCTAACATTTTTTCACGAACCTTTCTCCTCTTTCTAGATAACTTCCTCAGGATCTACCTGCCATAAATCCATGCTGCATTAAATCAAATTCATCACTCAAAGAACACAACAACAACTTTGTATCTGCTACATTCTTAGACCTCTCAAAAACATTTGACATGGTCTCACATTCCCTACTCCTAGACTCCCTTGTCTCTCTAGCCTTTGCCTCTTCAACTATTGCCTGGTTTAAAAGTTATCTGTCAGAGAGGCAGCAGTCTGTCCAGTGGCAAGGTATACTATCTCCATTACTCCCAACAACCATAGGTGTACCACAAGGTTCAATAATAGGCCCTCTTCTGTTCTCAAAATTCACTTACAATCTTCATACCTCTACCCACCCTGCTACACTCATACAGTACGCAGATGATTCAACTCTTATCTGCTCTGCACCCTCACTTACCAAATTACAACAACTCACTCAGGATTCCTTTAGCTCAGTGGAAAATTGGATTTCTCATATTCAACTTATCCTAAATCCCAAAAAGATTAAATTTGTTCTTTTCACCCTCAATAAATCTATACCTACCCCCTCTATCCTTCTCAATCACCTCCAAAAATGGTACTATCAACACTCCCTCTTTTCACACCAAATTCCTGGGTGTAGAAATAGACAAAAGCCTACACTTTCATGTCCACATTTCACAAACCATCAAAAAAGTCCATAAAAAATGGGAACACTACACATACACAAGCACTTCTCTCAAATCAACCAAGAATCTCCCTAGCCCAAACCCATCTATTGTCCACTCTAATATATGTGGCACCAATCCTTACCCATATCAAAAAACATGATTTTGCAAGACTAGGGACATGTTACAACAAAATTGCCAAGTTTGCTAATAACTCCACCTTCAGAACCCGTCACTGTCAACCCTTAAGGGAACTACAATGGCTAGAATTTCTCCAACTACTCAACTACCAACTACTAATCATAGCCCACAATATTGTGAGACACCCTGATAGAACCCCAGCACTAAGTCACCTACTCACACTCTACAAATCAAATCGTGCTCTTTGCTCCACTGAAAGATCGCTCTTAAGTATCTCTGGGGCAAACAACACTGCAGGTAAAGCACTATTCTCCCATACCATAGCTAAATCCTGGAATAATCTCCCACCTGCTTTAACTTCTGCCTCCACTACCATGATGTTCAAAAACTCACTTAAATTGCACCTAATGAATTCCTGGCTATGTCCATGCATTACCTAACCTCACTGTTTCTAAAACCCCAGACAGTTTCATTTTCCATTCATACCTACTGTAAATATTCTACAGTATCAGGAATTTTTTTCTTTTCTACTGAAGTTTCAAATATTTATACTAGCTCATGTTAAACTTACACTAGTTGATTTCTATATGTTTGTCTTTTTTTGTCTCTATAGTCAGTTATATGTTTATCTCATGTCAATTTTTTGTTTCTATAGAAAGTTGTATTTTTATCTACTGTCCAGTCTCTTTCTTCTATATAGATGATCATATTGTTATCATATGTACAACTGTTTGTTTTTTTCTGTACTGAATGTGGAGCTTTTCTCCCTGGGCCTCAGCTGTAAATGGATATGTGTCCAGTCGGACTATCCCGGTAAACAAATGTAAAATAAAAAAATAAAATAAATAAATGTATTCCTTAGGTGCGATGAGGGAGATTCAGAAAACTATGTGAAGGGATACATAAAGCTGGAAATTGGGTCATACCTCTAAAAGTAGTTACACTATGTACACAGGCAAATCAGGCATGAAAGTAGGAATGTTCCAACAAAACAGAAACAGCTGAGAGGTCTGCCTGGTATCATTAACCATAATGTGGTCATCAAACAAGCAGCCACTGGGGGAGTTTTTCCACTGCAGTCCTAACAATCATCCATGGTGGCTGACCTGGACACTCCCATCCCATGCTATCCCCTTAATGTGTGCATGCTCCCTCATACACACCTCATTAAAGTTAGCATTACCTGCTTATGATTGCCAACCCACTTCCCCAAGTCCTGAAGCCAAAAGGATTGTGTAAGCCTCTACTAGCAGTAGTCAGTCAACTGGGATTATAATCTCTCTCACCCTGAGAAGAATGAGTGAAGTGTGAACTGCTCACTCTTACCCATCACTGCAGACTCTTCTAGCACCTAAACCACTAACTGAACTCAGAGGCTGTTTGAGGAGTAATCAGGGCTTTACCCCATTTTATCTCACAGCTGAGCTACAATACATATTTTAACCATTTAACTTCATTAATGTTCTTGAGAAAGACATATTTCCCTAATTTTCTACTCTAACTCTCCACACTATATATTTATTTAAACATTTTCATCATGTTTCCACATACTTACTATCACCTTCCTTTCTCCTTCTATAAACATTAATATAATATCAACATATACATATATAAATATATATATATATATATATATAGAGAGAGAGACAGAGAGAGAGAAAGAGAGAGAGAGAGATGAAACATGGTGTCATAAGAAAAGACACTGATAATGACATGGTATCAAAACTAAACTTGTTTTGATGCCATAAGGAGCTCTTTTTAATCTACTTTACATTTTGCGACTTTGTGATGCTTGTACAAAACCATGAGCTTATACAGTATCATCAGCATGAAGAAAAGTCTGCCAAAAGTCGCACTTTGTATTTTTGATTATTTCTTATTGAATAAACAAATTATTTCCAACATATTTAACAACCTGATTTTGCTCCTACAATTTCATTTTTATATTCTTCTGAACCCAGTGTTTTTCTCAGCTCCAGTTCTTCATATTTTGGCTGAAAATGACTGTACTAAGCAACTAGTGCCTCTGAATGGAACTTCTCTTAAAACTGGAAGCTATGGATTCAAGATTTTGAGCTGCATTTCTCTGTCAGTGGTCTTACAAGCCTACAATGTATAATCTTTTGTCTCTAAGCTGAGGAAACCATAATGGTACTTAATACTTTTACATTTACAGAGGAGCATGGCTACCCTTATCCATACCAAGGTAGAAGTGACAATGTGGTGCAGGAGTAATCAAAAGTAGCAGAAGACACTGAATGCTTAACAAAAAGGAAGATAAGTTCAATAAAAAAAACTATTTATTAATACATTAACTGCTTTCATCCCATCTACTCTAGGACTTGATCAAAATAAACCAACATTTTAAAAGCCTCACTGTATACTATCCTACCTAATGAAATCAACTAGTCGACCTGTTAACAGCCATTGAGATCTTAAACAGATATGAACCTATTTTACATAGAAATACACTGAAAATAAGTACTTACAAATATAAAACAGTACGAATATATTAAAAATGTTATACACAAAAATATATAGTATTAATACATAAAAAATTGAGAAATGCACTCATTCACAACTTTTTGACCTGAGTCCAAACTTGTAAAATTTTGTTTTTTTACTTACTCTAAAATTACCATTATTTATTTTATAATTTAGTTGTATGAAGTTTTAAAACTGGTTGACTTGATATGTGGTCATTCAAGCCAGCATGGAGGGGGTTGTAAAGGCATTTAATTTAAACTGCCACAGCAGTTCTTTATATTCTAAGCTGTTCTACCAGACCCCTCCCCTAGGATTAATTTCTACCTGTTCCACAATACCAAACTTAAATTTCTCATAGGAAGGATCAAGTAAAGTATATCTGAATAAAGTATTATTAAAATCATTAAAATTCTTGTTCTTTATACTGTAAACATGTTCATATATTCTCTTTCAAAAAGTTCTCTCGCCCCCCCCAAAAAAAAAATGTGCACACTTGGTACAGATAGCTAAATAAATAATTCCTGAACTTCCACAATTCCCTTTCTTAAACTTAACCTTTGATTTACATATGTTACCCAGTTTAATACTTTCTTCCTCTAAACAAACAATGTTTGCAAAAACAACATGTCCATGTACGTTGCCTTGAGTTTTATAGACATAAAGGTATTCATTTTGAACATACTCTTTAAATTCCATCCAGTTTTATATACAAATTTTGGACCTGTTCCAACTGCCTCTGAAACCACAGGGTCAATTTTAAAATATTCTGGTTTGTGTAAATAATAACTTTCACTTTCTAGGAGGCATGATTAAACTCAATTACCATTGTTCTTTCAACGTTTCTAGTGTAATTAATAGGGGGATCTCTAGCTTCCCTACCAAAACTGATACTAGGTAGCATTTTTGCTTTTGGTGATAGGAAATCAGAAGTCTGTGTGTTGCAGTCTCACCCTAAGTATTTTTTTTATTACTGACACTGTCATGCAGCATTGTTGGGGTTGCGGGGGTGGGCTGCACTCCTTTGGATGACAAGATAAACTAAAATGCCATCTGTCTGAGATGCTGGTAGCTCAAGTGGATATAAAACAGCTCATGGCACTTAAAGAAAAGTGTAGGGGTTCTTTATTGATTAACACAACTTATAAACATTATTTACATTATCTACATCATTAACATATTATACATTTTTTTTACAATTACAATTTTCATCTACTATATAACACAGTCCGTTATATCATAATTATTCCCCCTTCCCATGCTTTTTTCTACAGCTATAAACATATCTTTTTCAAAATATTACATGATACTCTTTTACCATTAAATCTGATTTCATGCAACAAAAAACAGTTTTTGTTTCAATCTCTTTCTCCTTTCTTTGTTTTTTTTTTGTTGCCATAGTATCCATATTCCATCATATTCATATTTATGTGTTCAATCCATTTGAATCCTTTCAATATCTTATATTCACATACTTTTTTTCCATAGTTCCTTTAGTCCTATACAGTTCAAAAGGACATGCTCCATTGTCTCAAACTCCCCACAATAATTACACACCTTCAACTATATTTTTTTATAAGGCATGTCGGCTTTGACAGGCAATTTTCCTGTTGTTAATCTCCACATAAAATCATTATATTCATAAATGTTTCTACACCATGCAAGTCTTTTCATAATCACATTTCTTTAATTTCCTAAATGTTTCCATAGGTATATATAACATTGTTCATTCATTATATTAAAATACCATTCTTTTCTGTTTTTTCTACATTTTTTATTTTCAATTTCCAAAAAAATATTTTATTCTGATACTCTTTCATGTTTTAGTTTACAAAATCTTGCCATCTTTTTTAAGAACTTATTCTCTCAAAAATTCTTTTGTCTTCCATTATAAGATTTAAGTTCTTATGTTTTTCTTCTAATCTGCCAAAGCTTTATAAAGATTCAATGAAGCTGTATGAACAATTCAGTTAATCAATCCCAGTCCTCTCTCTTCTTTTTTAACATACATAATCCCTTTTCTAACTGGAGTTAACCTAGATCCCCATATAAATGAAAATACAACTGATAGTAACTCTTTTTGAAGCTTGGATGGTATCATATTAACACCTGCTAAATAAACAATTTTATCTAAAAGAACATAATTTATTAAATACACTTTTTTCTTATACGACAATTGATATGATCTCTAATACACACAAATTTATCTAAATTGTTGTGTAATTTTCTCCCACTGCTTTGCCCTATCAGTCTCCAATTTCTTATATCCTCTTTTTCCACATAAATTTCATTACCCCGTACATATTTCATTTTCTAATATTCCTTTTTCTAACCATTCACTTAATACTTCAACAAAATACACTTTTTGCCATTCTTCAATATTATAATACATGTAATACTTAATACCATCTATTCCTGTGACCTTTTTCCATATCTAATTGATTTAAAATTATATTAAGTTCTCCTACACTTATATTTTTCCATACTATTATCCACTTTACTTAATTTTTACTCTTTCCATTTCTGCCGTTCTTCTATATCCCTTTTTTAAATGTATTTTCTATATACTTTCTCATTACCTTAAGTACTTTTTCTTCTGTATTTACTCTCTCCTTCATTATTCTTCAGTGCTCTTATTATTCTCTCATTTTCTTTTACAATCTTATTTAAATACATTGCCACCTCTTCTTTTTCTTCTGTAAAATATCTTTGTTTATATAACTTTTTTTTTTATCTTCTCCCGAGTCATTTCATATACCTTCTTCTCCTTTTCATAAATGATTATCTTATTTTCTATTACTTCGTTAAACATGTCCTGGTTTACTTGTTTAGATTTTAATTTTTCTTTCCTCTTTCTCATTGTTTGATATTCCAGAAAACACCTTTTATATTTTTCTTTAAAACTTATCCACCAACTAGTCCAATTTTCATTAAAAAAATCATATTCACGTTATTTCCATAATTGGTTAATATCTTTTCTGTCTTTCTCATCTAAGTCTTTTTCATTATATGAAATTTTTTTATGAACATTGGACAAACTGGTGGATAAGTTTTAAAGAAAAACATACAAAGTGTTTTCTCTCTTAATGCCTTTACCTAATCTTATATATCCTTCCTTTCCTTGCACTTCTACCCATGTAGCTAAATGATCTGAAAATCCTGTTTTCTTTACTCTGCCCTGTACTACGTTTAGACTGTCAAATATTACAAAGAAATAGCTTTTCATTTTTATCTTATTTCTTTTGGAAGTCCGATGTTCATCATCCCATATATATAATTTTCCACTTTTTATTATTTCATATACCATACCTTACTAACATCACTTCCTACTTTTCTTCTTATTCTTAAAACACAATTGAAAACTCCCACTAATATTATTTCCATATTTATTCCTAAGTAGTTTGGAAGTTTTTTAAACATTATTTCTTTTTCTTTCATCATAACATATGCATAGATCACAATAATTCTATACATGTCTTTCTTCCATCTTATGTATATCACTATTATTCTACCTAATTCTACTATGGTGTAATATAAAGCTTTTATCATTCCATTGCATTCTTGTGTCTTCTAGTATGACTATAGGCATATCAAGTGATGCACACCATTCTAAAACTCATATTCTTCTTTTATTATTCTTTATACTATAAACATTTATCACTAAGATTCTCAGCTTTCTTTTAGAAAAAACTTTATTACCTCCTTTCACATTACCCTTTACATTTTTATTTTCTTTCACGACTACAGTCAAACTTTCTTTTTCTATCTTTCACCATTTTCTGTGTAGAATTCTTTTTACCTCTCACCACTCTCTAATTTACATATTCTTCTTCATTTGTTTCTTGTATCATTTCTTCCCCTTCATTATTTTCATTACTTTCATGTATTATTTTTTCTTTATTACTAATCTGCTCACTATACTCTGTTTCTACATTTCTATCTATACAGTCTTGTATTTGCCCTTTAACTTATACAGCTTCTTCACAATCCATCCATGCAAGCCTCATTTTCCCACATGTTTTACAAATCATGTTGCACTTCTTAGCTTCATGCCCAGGCTTCCCACAAATAAACGTTTTCTTTTGTCACAATTGCTAATTAAATGATCTTTTTCACAAAAAAAGCATGTTTTTGGATGTCCCCTATATCTAACATAGTCTCTATTTCCATCTACATTTATCACACTTGAAATATGCATAATTTTTTTCATTTTCCAGTTTCAAAATCACTCCACAATCCCATCCCCCAGTTCGTAATCTTCTATCATCATACTTTTTGTAATGTCAATCACTTCTCTGTACACAGTCTTTAAATAATATTTTAACAGTTTTTTTCTCAATTTCAGTTCAAAATTGGAAAACAATCCATTTTTGTCTTTATTAAATGCTTGTATTACATACAAGCTCTAAGGATTACAGTCTTTTTTAATTTCAAGAATGTTTTCATAAACTGCCCAGTTTCAAACAAAATGTCACAATATGTCTCTTTGTTAACGTGTATAAAAGTTCTTGCCTCTTTTTAAGAAATACCGAGAGCAGCAACCACTGTGTCCCAAACCTCATATCTATTAAGTTATTTTTCTTCCTTGCTGCTCAGCCTTACCATAAATTTTCTCCTTGTCATCTCCCTCTTTTCTTCTGCTACTTTTCTCTCCTTTACCTTTTGAGCATATGTTTTCTTACTTGTCTCTATCTCTTTCACCTCCTCTTGTAACTTGTCCATAATTTCAACCCACAAAGCTGCCAACTCACTCTCCGTCTCACTCTAATTTAATAGATCTTTTAGGTAAACATCCCGCTGACCTCCCGATTGGATGGTTATAGTGATATATCTTAACTGAGTCTCGCCATCTTCCTCGAATAACCTCTCGTGGAACAAGCACTTTGAGTCCTGTGAAGGTCCAACAACCTTCTCTTCCTTTTCCCCCTTCATTTTTCCCTTCTCTGCTGATACGGATGACTCCTCTGCTACACCTCCTTCATCTAACAGCCTTTCTTGTAAAGGCTTGGCTGCCTCCATGCTCACATTCTCCTTCTGACTCTCCAAACAAGCTTCCCTCTCACAGGCACTCACCATACTCCTTCCTGCTTCTCCAAGCCACCTACATGCCTGGAAAAAAAAAAAAAAGGAAGTTAAAAGTGCCACTGACAATAGTGTCCCCATATGCTATGAGTAGTGGAATTTCTCCAGTGGCCCTGGCTGAATTTCTCTTAGCCAGTGTAAATGCCACCATATATTTCCTTTATAAAGAGCCTATTATGCCTAATGAGACTAAGATGGTCAACAAATGATGGATTGATGGATGGATGGATGGATGGTTGGATGGATAGAGAAAATTGTCAGGATATATTAATACATATGTACCTGCATAAAATCAGTGCATCTGTGACAGACACAGACTGTCAGGATAAAAATCAGTTAATCTGTCATTGTTCTTGTGGAAAATATCACTGACTTTTATCTCTGGACCCACACTTTATTTTCAGGTGCATAAAAAGCTCTTCTGGGTAGCAGTTATTTTTTTTAAAAAGTCATTATCTTTCAAAAATAAGGTATAAAAGGGATTACAGAACATCTGGACCCATGCAGCTTTTAGAGGTTATGGTATTCTCCACAGTGTAATAAGTGGATTTTGACTCAGACTTTGTTATTGCCTCTACCCTTAACCTCTCCTGTTCTAAAACTATCTCTGTTCAGTGTTATGCACAGAAGATTATATAGTTTGAGTGGAGGGCTATGGATGGTGTGATTATTTTTTTTAAACTTTCCACACAATTAAACCTCAGAGGTGTACACAAAAGGGTTGTTACTGCTTGTGTTGGGTCTGGGATGGTGTGGTCATTATTTTTTTCATTTTCCTCAAAAACCTTGGAGGTGTACACAGAAGATCACTACAGCTTCTTTAGGGGCAGTGTATTATTTAGCTTAGGAGCAGCAAGTTGGGACTACATTATTATGATTTTTTTTTACTTTCCCTACAATTAAACATCAGACGCATATAGAGGTGATTGATTTGAGGGTAGTGGTAAGGAGGCTTATTGCTTTATATACATCTAATAACAATAAGTTGCCATATGTTACTGCATGCTATTTGTCTTTTCAGTTTTGTCTCAGCCTGACATCATAAGGGTACAAAGATGATGTCTGCCTTTTAGGCATAGGGGTGTGTAGGCATGTAAGATATAATGTATGTATCTTTGCAAACATTTGTCTTCTCAGTTTATTGTGAACTACTGTTTTGCAGCTTTGAACAATGTGCTTTAGACACAACTTGTTTGTTCCTTGAAAGAAAAAAACAAAATTGAATTTCTTTCCTTACTCGTAGTTTTGTTCAGGCAAATCATTGGATAAAACTGTTAGAAAATGCTCTGAAATGCATCTCAGAGCATCAGTAACCACATGGTTTCCAGGGTCTATCAGTCTCCAGGTGCCCAGCATATTTCAAATATTTTCTTTACAGTTATTACAGTGCAGTCTTGGCTAGTGAAGATGTGTTGAAAGGAAGAAAGAAAAAAAAATGAGTACATTTCTTTCCTTACTTGTGATTTTTGTTCAGTCAAATCCCTGTATCAGAAGGATAAAAAATGCTCTAAAATGACACACCTCAGAGCTTCTAGAAAAATATGGCTTTGGGGGCCTAGTAGTACCTAGCCCCCAGCTTAATAAAATTATTTCCTATACGGTTAGCACTGTGCAGTCTTGACCAGCTACGGTGAGTTGAAAAAGTTAAAAAGTAAGATTGAATTTCTTTCTTTCGTTATTTTTGTTTAGACTATCAGTGGATGAAAAAGGTTGTATATAAAGCTCTAAAATGCACCTCAGAGCTTCTACAAACCCATGGCTTAATTTGATTATGTAGTTCACAGATCTTACAGTGCACTCTTAGCCAGTTAGGGCGCGTTGAGAGTATGCCAGAAAAAGCAAAGTTGGAGAGTAAATACTGAATCTCTCTCCTTGCTCTTTTTTTTTTTTGGTTCAGGCCATTGTTGGATCAAAATGTTGGAAAACAGCTCTAAAATGCACATCTATAAATCCATGGCTTCTGGGGATCTAGTGACCTTCAGTTTCATTATATTATCTATTCTACAGTTGTTACAGTGTACTCTTTGATATTAGTTAGGGTATGTCGAAAGTTTCAGGAAAACAGAAAAGTTGAAGAGTAAGAATGAATTTCTTTTCTTAGCCATGAATTTTGTTCAGGCCATCACCGGATCAAAAAGGTTGGGGGATACTTTAAAATGCAACTCAGAACATCTAGAGTTTCCATGGCTTCCAGGGGCCAAGCGCCCACTGACCCCAGCTTACTTCATTTTATTACAGTAATGTGACCCAGTTAAAGTGTATTGAAAGGTTTATGAAAAAAGTGAAGAGTAAGACAAACTGTGCAAAATATGTAGAGAAAAGTAATTTGAACAAAGTGAGGAAGCAGAGAGTGGGAACAGATAGAGATGGGAATGCAGTGTGAACAGTGGGAGGAGGAACACAGTGGAGTCCTTTTTCCTAGAGTGCCATTTCAACTAAGGCCAGCCCTGCAGAGCAGGAAAAAAGTATGATTTCTATCTTAAAAGATGCAAGCCAAAGAAGAATCTACCATATGCAAGCATTAACTCATTGAAGCCTAGTGATGCCTCCAGGTGTTTTTGCAGTTACATCCTACTGATGCCTCTGGGCATCAAATATTGCTTGCTCATATTTGCATTAGCAATCCCAAAACAATGCTATATGCAAAGTATTAGAAGATTTCATCTTAAATGCTATATGCAAAGTATTAGAAGATTTCATCTTAAACCTTAATGTTGTTCAACCTCTGTCTAGTGTAGATAATGAAAGATTGAATATTGTTTATATACTGTTCATTTGTATTATAATAATTTTCATATTTGTCTATCTCAACAATCAAGTGACATACAAATAGTTACACGAGAGCAAACAGATGTATTAAGAAAATGCTGCTGGTAGTACAGATGCTGCCTAAACTGAGATATTGTACGCTGTTTATACAACATTAGATAATTCACATTTACTGTGGTTATTGTGACCCGCAGTGGTGGTGCTGCGGTAGCATTGTCGCCTCACAGTAAAACACTGTCCGGTTAGATTCTCAGCTACAGCGTCTTCTGCGTGGAGACATGCGTGAATGGGCATACCTTCATTGAAGGTTGTGCGTCAGGGCTGGTAACTCGGCACGTAAAAATCAACTACCAATCATTAGCGGACCGGAGTTCTGCTGTGGCGACCCCTAACCAGGAAAAGCCGAAAGACACAACATACTGTGGTTATTGTGCCTTAAAAATCCAGTTTAAGACCTAGAAGTGAATGCATACAACCACTGTAAAAGTTACTTTCTGCTGAATAGTTTGCAATTTACAGTTTTCTAGTAACATTCATGGTTCCAGAACTGTGAGGCAATAACTTTTTTAAAAGGCTCAGGCCACGCCCACTGGGAGTTAAGAGTACAAACTCAAGGAGTTAATTTTCCATTAGAGAATGGGCAAACTGTACAACAGCACCTTGACTGGAGAATGAACATTCTCCAGCAGGGCATTAATGTACAAGTAATGGCCCGCTGAAAAATGAGTCTGCCACTTCACAGCAGCATATCAAGTTGCCGTGGAGCTCAGACAGAAAAAAAAAATAATGTCCATCATTATTTTACACTCGCTATGCAGCTTTTTTGCTATTTAGCGAGTATAAAATAATAAAAAAAATTAAAATAGAAAACATGTATGTGTTTATGTTTGTGTGTGAGAGTCTATGCATATATGACAGTGGGAGATCGATTGAGCCATTATCTTACACTTGCTAAGCAGTGCTTTTGCTGTTTAGCGAGTGTAAAATAAACAAAACTGAAAAAAGTGTGTGTGTCTATGTGTGTTTATGTTTGTGTGTGTGTGTGTGTGTGTGTGTGTGTGTGTGTGTGTGTGTGTGTGTGTGTGTGTGTGTGTGTGTGTGTGTGTCTCTGTGAAGAGTGAGAGCGATCCCTGGCAGTAACGCCATCATTTAAAAGTTTTGCGTACCTCTTGACCAGACCTCTCAACCGCTCGGCAGAAGAAATCTAGACAGAACCACAAATAACGAGGGACAAGCAACCAAAAATAAAGACTGATTTTAAACATTGCTCTTATAAACTGAGAAAGTTGCTAGCAAGTATTGTTGTGTAAAATCTTACCATAACTTTAGATGTCCTTCTCTTCTATATGCTGCTGTATACCTAATGTAAGGGAGTCTGCCGCCAGTGGACTCGCGTATGTCTGGCCATTTTACAAAAGATTGATGCTACTGTGCAGGTATGTGGAACATCCCATGTCTCTCTGTGAATATCAGCCACAAACCGACATCAGGTACAAAATGGACATCAGCATGCACCTAACTCAGAAATTAATGCCGCCGGGACCAGCAACTACGGAGATGGTACTCAGGAGTCAGGCAATTGTCAGGTGGAAGGCAGGGTGGGAGAATATACAGCAGCATATAGAAGAGAAGGACATGTAAAGTTATGGTAAGATTTCACACAATGAGACTATGTCCTTCTATTCATATGCTGCTGTATTCCTAACAAAAGGGAGAGTGCAAACGCGCCTGTTATTAAGAATTGGGAGAGGGAACAGATGTATTTTCCACAAAGCCATGGAGGATGGCTGTGGCAAATCCTGCACCAGACCTACAAATGATGTCCAACTTATAGTGTTTGGTGAAGGTATAGACAGATGACCATGCAGCTGCTTCTAAAATGGCAGCTGTATCCAGACCCTTAAAGAAGGCACCAGAGGAGAACACCGCTGTAGTAGAACGTGCCTTTACTGGGAATGGAAGCTTTCTGTCATGGGTTGTGCAGAAAAAGGAGATAGTTTTAGAAATCCAAGAGGATATGGTTTGCTTGGAAACAGGATGTCCCAGGGCTCTTGGGTGGTAGGAAACAAAGAGCCTGTCCGATTTACAGATGGAATTGGTTTTGGCCAAATAGTATATGAGTTGTCTATGTAAATCCAAGGAGTGGAGAATCCTTTCAGCAGGTTTTTGAGGAGAAGGAAAGAAGGTAGGAAGATTGATGGCCTGATTCAAGGAGCGTTCATTAATAATTTTTGGCATGAAGGATGGGTTAGTATAAAAACAAACACTATCCTTGTGGAAAACTGTAAAAGGATGTAAGGCCATGAGGGCTTGCAGTTCAGAGACCCTTCTGCTGAAGTAATGGCCACCAAGAGCATAGTTTTCTATGTACAGTGTTGAAGGGAGTAGTCCCTGGCAAGTTCAGAAGGTGATAGGGTTAGCTTTTCCAGAACAAAATTTAGGAGAATGGGCTTCCTTGGAGGTCTAAAGTGAAGTACCCCCTTCAAAAACAACTTAACTTCTAGTCTAGAAGCTAGAGGTAGAGTGAGTGGAATGCATGCAGAGATGACAGATAAATGTGCCTTAACAGAAGAATAGGACAAGTCAGAGCTCATCAGTTCACACAGGTACAACAAAACCACTGGAGGTTCTACTGTCAGTGGTTGTAGATTTTGTTTTTGACACCAGACAGAAAACCTCTTCCACTTGGATACACAGGATTTTCTAGTAGTTGGTTTTCTGGCCTCCTGAAGTACCTGAAGCATGTTCTCTGTGAAAAGGTGTCTGAAGGGAATCAATGCCCTATCACCCACAATGTAAAGTTCAGAGTGGACAGTTGGGGATGTATGAGCGTTCCCTTCTCCTGTGTGAGTAGGTCCATCCTGAGGGGTAACTTGTACTGACTGCCCTTGGCTAGACAATGTACTAGGGGGAACCAGTGCTATCTTGGCCAATAGGGGGTCACCAGCAAGATTTTTGGTTGTTCTTACTGAATCTTCAGCAGAGCTGTTTGTATGAGTGGGAAGGGAGAGAATGCATAAGCGAACATCCCCTTCCAAGGGAAGGAAAGAGCATCCACTCTCCATGCTTTGGGATGAGGTATCCTGGAGTAGAAGGTTGGGAGTTGTCTGTTCATGGGGGAGGCACAAAGATCCATATCTAGAATACCCCATCGATGGACCAGGTCTAGGAACACATCCCTGTTTAGCATCCATTCGTGGAACTGCGTCATGGTCATGCTTAGAGTATCTGCCATCACATTCTCTGCAGAGAGTATGTAGATGGCTGGATGATTGACTTGTCTCTCTAGGGCAATTTCCCATACCTGCAGAGCCAATCTGCACAGGAGGTAGGACCTTGTCCACCCCTATTTGTTGATGCACCACAACACAGTGGTGTTGACTGTGTAACATCTCAGCATGCCTGGCCGGATACAATCTTTGAAAATTTGTAGGGCTAATATCAAGGCTCTCATCTCCTTGAAATTGATGTGTTCCCTGTGTTGGTTGAGAGTCCACAAGTTTCTCACTCTCCATATTCCAAAGGTTGCTCCCCAACCTGTGTCTGAAACATCTGTGAATAAGTCCTGATTGGGGGGGGGAGTAGGGGCTTCAGGGGCAGGCCTGGGTTGGCATTTACCTGGGCTATCCACCAATTCTGTTCCCTGGACAGGCATGGTAGCAGGGGAACCATGAACTCTGGGAAGTGTACATGTTGCTTCCAGACTGTTCTCATGTACCATTGGAATTTTCTCATGTAAAGCTTTGCTAAGGGTAACATGGGAATGGTGGAAGCCATGAATCCCAGGAGCCTGAGAAATTCCTTGGTTGACAGGGACTTGAGAGGGAGGATCTCCTTGAAATAAGAAGTCAGAGACAAAATCTTGTCTGGGGGAAGACAGACCATCATTTTCTGCATTAGGATCCTGCATCCCAAAAACACATGATCCTGGGAGGGAATTAGGGATGATTTTTGGAAATTTAAGGTGAACCCCAGACTTTTCAGGAGGATAATAGTGAATTCTAGGTGTTGTAAGACCATATGAATTGTTGGGCCCTGGATCAGGATGTCATCCAGATAGGGGAAGAGTTGGATCCCCTGTGTTCTGGCAAAGGTGATGACAGGGGCTAGGCTCTTGGGGGTGTAGAGAGACCAAATGGAAAATCACAGAACTGAAAGGGTGCAGAACCCACTGAAAACTGAAGGAATTAAATGAAAGGTGGATGGATCTGGACATGCAGGTAGGTGTCCTTTATGTGAAAGAACACCACGAAGGCCTGAGGAAGGATAAGGAGAAGAAGCGTTAGTAGCATGAGCATCAGAAAGGAGGGGACCTGTAAGAAGGTGCTGAGATGGGACAAATCCAGGATTGGTCTCCAGGGGCCTACTTTCCTGGGGAACAAGAACATTCTGGAATAAAATCCCTTTCCTCTTAACTGAGGGGGGTACCTCTTGAATTGTGCCCTGAGAGAGAAGGTCCTGCAGAACTGTGGGAAAGTAAGCCATTTGGTCTCAGAGGGGCAGTGGGATGCCTTTGAAAGTGGGTCTGGTCTCCCACACCATGAAATATCCCCATTTTATAATTGAGAGGACCGAAGAGTCCTGGGTTATCTGTTTCCAAGCTGGGTATGATAGGGAGAGATGCACGGAAAGAGGAGAGTCTGGATACAATGGCTGGTAGTCACAGACTACCAAGTTTACCCTGAAACGGCTGTTTTGGAATAGGAGTAGAGGGAGAAGACCTGGAAGAAGTCTATTTCCTGGGATCCTTTTCCCTTTGGGTGGCAGTTGTCTGGTAGGCCTCTTCACAAAAGAGGTTTTGGCTGGATAGTTCCTTTGAAAGTGGGAAATTGGGGAGACAAAAATAATTTTGAGCTACTATAAGTGCAACCTGGATAACCGGATGGGAAACAGAAAATATAGCTGTGGGATTCTACCTGTGTCTCTGCTGCATCGGCTGCTGATTTGTCTAAACATGGGCTAAACTCTTGGCTTGGTTTATAAGGGCCTCAGAGCCAATAGCCGAGTAACCTCCTATGATCCTATGAAGCTCCGTACCCCTCACCTGAAGGGCCTTAAGGAGTTCTGCTGCTGCTGTACCAAATAAAGCCTTGTTGTCTACTGGAGCATCCATGAGTTTTGACTTAATGTCATCAGGGAGAGGTTGCAGCCTAAACCAAATGAAAAGCACTATCGTTGTGAGTCCAAAATCTTCTTTATTGAAATACAGAAATTAAGCGCTTTCGTCAATTTAACTTGACTTCATCAGAATTTAATTAAAACAAATGAAAGATCTTCTTATATACAAGTAACTGGTTGATGATTGGCTCAAATTTCTCATTAATAAACAAGCCCAATTAAAATTTAAAAAAAAACAAGCATTTTGTATAAAAACAAAAATGAATACAATTTTTTGTTTTATAAAACACTCAATGCCATAATCAAAGTGCTACATTTAAAATCAAAAGGAGGAAAACCTGTAAATGTCATAGAAATATATATTTTTTCTCTCTTTCTTTCTTTCTTAAATACATTCTGCCCTTTCTTTTAAAACAGGTGCCAAGTTTAAATGTTCATTTAAACCAGGGGGAAAGTTTGCTGCAAGTCTAAGTTGCCACATTAATTCCTTTTTTTGCAGTATGTTTTGCCAATCTCCACCTCTGGCTTCCAAATTAACCAAATCAAGAATAGCAAACTTGAACCCTGTATAATTATCACATATAATGCTGTGTTTGTACAGAGCATTTGTGTCTTTTCTGTTTTTTATGTCGTACAGATGTTCATATATTCTTGTCTTGAAGAACCTTTCAGCCTTCCCAATATAATAAGAACTGCAGGTGTTACACATAGCTATGTAAACTAACTTGCTAGAAAGGCAGTTTCCTCTTCTTGTGTACACTACACTATTGTTCTGATTTTTCAAACAAATCCTTGTTTCCTGCAAAACATAAGAACAATAGTTGCATCTCCCACAACGTCTAGTGCCGTTGATTGTTTCACTAGAAACAGGATATTTTGGTCTACTTTCCAAAATTCTCTTAAGATTATACCCAATTTTGGTGGTAAATACTGTTTTTTCCCCCAAAACTTGAAATGTTTCATGATCAACTTTAAACATACTCCAATTTCTATATAAAACATTTTTAACTTGTTGGTATAGGGGACTGTATTGTACAATACAAGTCTGTTCAAAATTGATTTTGTTTAATTTTTCTACATTCTTCCCAGAATGTTGTTTTTTATTATTGTTGAATCCCTCTGAAACAGAGGTGTGTGTGAGAGACTGAGTGAGAGTGCCAGTAAAGAGATTTGCATAACTCTAGACCTTTCAGCTGAAGAAATCTGGACAAAGCCTAAAATAAAAAGGGAACAAAGCCTCAAACATAGGAACATATTTTAATTACTGTTCTTATAAAATTACAAACTTGCTTAATTAAAAGGATTTGTGTTAGTATGAATTTTTTGAAGAAAATAATAGTCTGAAAATCAAATGTATGCCATTATTTAAATTCAATCTCCAACGACTGGCAACAGACCAAACATTTTAGGAGTAAGGGACCAAAAAATAAAGTAAATGCCTTGATATATTTTAAGTGTTATATTTTGGATATAAAATGCTTCCTCCAACACTATTAACATATACTACAGAAAGACTGAAACATTAGGCAGAGGAACTATTTTAAATCAAAAATATACAAAAAATAATATAGTACTTAAAAAATAAGTAAAACACAATTTTACAGAGAGATTCTCTAAGTGAAATAATGCCCTCCAGGGTGTGTGTTAATGTGCAATCAATGCCCTTCCAAGGATTAGAGGCCTGACACCTCATAACAACCCTGGGTGGGTGTTGATTACATAGGTTCATAGGCTATTGGCCCTGGGGCCTATATAAGCCTAGCCAAAGGTACCCTGGCTTTCACCACCCAAGAAAATTATTTTCCTGTGCCACTGTCGAGCAGAGCCACAGAAGTGATCCCCGGGGTGAATTTCCTATCTCCCATCCAATCATCAAGATTTTTCTTGAAGAGTGCTAATGAGGAGCTTTGTTTGATATAGATAGGTAGTTTGTTCCAGAGTATGGGAAGTCTCTGGGACAGGAATCTATCCCTACACATTAACAAACACCCTGTTGGGCATTGTTGCTTGCATAGAAATGAGAGGTTCAGGAGTCAGTAGATGCTTATGTGATGGTCATAAATATAGAATATGTGGTTGTGAGCCTGGTAATTTGGATAAGTCACTGATGAGATGCAGAACTATATGTGGAATAAGAAGTAATCCATTAAAGGCAGATTACTAAGGGATGCAAATCTGACCCTAGACAAAGTGACAGATGTGTGTACAGCAACTGAACTTTAAAATATTCAGCTAAACAGCATGACTGAGAATAATGTGAAGTATGCAAACTATGGGACCCAAGTCAGAAAAAGAACAAAATAAAGCCTGCAACTTTTAAAAATAAAAATGATAATATCTATGACCCAGTGGGAATCAAGAGTGCATCTCCTTCATCTCTACTAGCTCTGCAAACCTCATTAATCTTCTTCAGAAAGACAAGTTTTTCTATTTCCTCTAAATCTTAACACTACATATTTCTTTAAACATTCCCATCATGTTTCATCATACTTACTATCCTCTTCCTTTTTCCTCCTATTACCATTTATATAATGTATCCTGTACATATTTCACTAATTTCTGTGACTTAATGTGTCATCTATTTTAAACAGACTTCTTCATGAAGCTTTACTCCCCAGGTCTCTTCTGAAAGGGGGATTCATTCAGTTCATAATTTCTCAATAAACAAGTACAAATAAATAAATAATAATAATACAGTCTATGCTGTACTCAGTTTCAGAGCAACCAGTAACTTCAGCAATTAAGATGTGTATTCATTCCAGCTGCAACTGCGAGAACTATTGGTTTTCAGAAAAACAGCATATTGTCAATCTAATTTTAAGGGACTGAATTTAAATGATAAAGTGCTAAAATCAGCATGCATGCCTCTCTCATACTCTGGTCACACACTAATAACTTTGGGTCAAATAACAGACAAATCTAAATGTATGTGAAACAATTAGCATAGTGAAAAAATATGCACTACAGAGTGATGTATGTGCTGCACAGTAAAAGTGTCACAACAATCAGTCTAACAGTGCTTGTATGGCACAAAACCAGAACATCTATTGCAGAGAGTAGTCACAGAGGTGTTCAGCATAATGTTTGTGCAGTATTTTAGCTAGTGCAGAACAGAAACAGATAAATGCACAGTTTAATGCACTGACCCAGAATCAGTGTGCACAGAGGATAAAGAAGATGATGTCTCAACAGTGTCTACAATTAGTATTATACTGTGCATTCAGAAACATAAGTCACAAAGTGCTGAATGTTACTTTGTGTATTACTCTCACAGGTAATCCAACCAATATTCATTATTGTCAATGCTGCCTCAGCTGTGCACATTCCACTGCATTTATTCATATCTGTTGTTGATCTACCTTTCTGACAGTGCTGAATTTTTTCAGTATATATTTTCTCATATATTCTGCTGGAATTTGCAATGGATGTAATTGTTTTTGTCTTAGCCCTATGGCCCAGGACATGGCTGACAGTGGACTTGTATCAGCCCCTCATATGGCTAACAAACAAGCTAACAAACAAATACACAAAAGACAAATAACATTTTGCAGAAGTATTCTAAAATGTTGAAAGTCTTGGGATATCTGCAATGTAAATATCATATGGAGATTTTCCAAGACATTACCAACATTTCCTGAGAAGACTAACCGTTTTGCATGGAGAATGCAGCAATAACTAAAGTGCTTTGAAGCTATGTGAATCAAGGTCAACCAACATAATGTGAAACAAATTTAGATTCCGGGGACCTAAAATAAGTGGATAAAAAGGGAAAACTATCCAATTCAGATAACTGAGGAGGCAGTAGCAACTACTTCAAATTATGAGTTCATCTTTGTTTTTGATATTAATAGAGGATTCTGAAAAATTAAATTAGAAGAAGATAGTCCCAATTTATGTAACTTTAATATACCCCTTCATAGTCCCAATTTATGTAACGTTAACATACCCCTTCATAGATACTGATCATTGAGATAGTCACTTGGGATCTCATCAGATCCTGAAGAGTTCCAGAGAGCTATGACAAGTGTAGTTGAAGGGTTAAATGCAGTAGTTAACACATTTGCTGTCATGTTGCCATTGTGATATGGGATGCTACATAGCAGGAACATGACATGCATTTACTAATGCTGCTGGACAGATTGAGATTAAGAGAAATAAAGTTTAACAGGAACAATGCCAAATCTGGGTAATATCTATGAAATACATGTGTCACGCTTTATATTCAAAGTAAAACAATTACAGATAAACAACAGCATTCTGATAAATTATTTCTTATTTCTTTCCTAGGCATGATGCAATATCTCCTCATGTTCAGTTCATCCCAACTTGTCAGATGTAACGGAACACTTTAAAGGAGCTACTACAGTATGATGTGGCATGGATTTGGTTAAGTGAGCAGCAATGAATCTTTAAACTGCTTAAACTTTTGGTTACTACAGCACATACTGTTAAATTGTATGATGAGATGCAACTGCTACCAGTCAGCAAGGTCTTCATGCAGTGCAATTACAAGAGGGAAGACCGAAAGCTTGAGTATAGATCTTTAACTGATGAACAAACATGTTATGATCAGCTAGGAAATCAATGTTTAACATGCTCTGTGGCTGTCAAATGTTATGTAATCATATCTGTGGTAAGGTAATTCTACTGAAGTTAGTCTTTAAACCATTTCAGAGTATTTTTACATTATTATACAATGTATCTACATGTCTTAAAAGAATGACACTGTCTGTCACAGCACTGTCTTAGACAATGCATGATTTGTAATTTCTCTACAGACCTGACAAGTTAATGGATATAACAGATACCATGGGTACAGCATATCTGCACAAGCACAAGGTAGATTTGCTTAGTTTCTTAACTGTAAATAAGTTTACAGAAAAGTTGCAAGAGTTAAAGACTTGTACTACAGATGACTTTGAACTTCAGCTGATGCACACTATTGCTATGAAAGGATGACAGATAATAAAGTCACTAAATCCTGTGATTGGAACTGACTTTTCCTACTGTGCTGAGCTACATATTCAATGATTTCTACTTAATGGTGACACAATTATCATTCTTACATAGGTGTGTGTGACAGTATGTTAACTAATGTAAATAAGTCACATCTAAGCATCAGCAAGTACAAAGAGACTAATTATGATATAAAATATTGGCATACTGTATCTGTAAAGAGATTATGCCAACCTGTGAAGTTTGTTGTTGTTCATGAGTCAAAGCTAGAAACTAGAACTGATTCATTATAACATCCTGTCTTGCCTATTCTAAAACTAGAACATTACTTATTTCCACTGTTATAATGAATTCACAGTTTCTCTTCTGTGTAGCTACTCAAAAATCTGCTGGGGCAGTATAGCTAAGTGACATGAATCAAACTGTTGCAAGGAATAGAATCACTGAATAAGTCGCATTAGTAATGGTTAATAATCTGTTAGCCAATAAATTTATAATTTTTGAGAAGCAATGGGTATTCAAGCATATTAAATCAAGTCCAATATCCTTAGCAAAAATGGCTGGAGACTTCAATCTAAGTAGGTCTACCAAAAGCAAACAAACTGGCCTGGACTAATGACAATGGGGTGAGTCTATACTACAGCAGGGTCAATATTGTCCATGGTTACCATTTTACATTGATAACTGGCCAAACACTACTGCACATGCTATATAGTCTTCCAGCAATAATCTTCCTTACACACCTGAGTTTGTTTATAGAAAAGATCTAATTTTAGACATAATGAGGTATCTGAAAAGATCCACTACGATAATATAAAAATCAGCACTCTAAACAAAACTGGTTGTTCCTGCATGAAACCACTTACAATTGTGTACACATGCTGTAGAAAGCTGCACTTTATGCAATGATAGCAAAATGTAAAAAACAGGGAAATCCCAAGACACATAATTTATTAACTGCAGTTCAAGGTTAATTTAACTCTGAGAAACAGAGATCACTTCATGTTTCACTGTTTGTGTGAGATAGTGAGATCTCAGAGTCAAAACAATTTGCTGTCCTAATGTACATCCAAATCCCTTCAGATAAAATGAAAATCAACCAGTGATATTTAATGATATCCAGAATCCAATTGTAGTCCATGGAAAAACTCAGGCACACAGCATTAGAATAAAGAAAGTACAGTTGTGTACACTAACCACAAATGTAGATGTTCGAGTGTATTCACTGTTGCAGTATCACACTTGGGTTATCTGCCTGCAGGTAGCCCTCAGTCGGCCCGAATACCAGAGTCTTGGGATTCCTGTGACAGATGCTGTCGCCTCTTCCATGACGTCAGGTTGTCAGGGGTATAAAACATGCAGCTGACACCATTGCATCAGTTTTTGCCCCAGATGTCAGGTCCCCAAAATAGGAAGCAATTACAAGGTGTGGAACACCTCCAGTAAAAACTAAATACCATTGCCATAAGATATGGCCAAAAAAGAGGATAGGTAAAAAGTACAGAAAAGTCAGGGGGCTGGAGGGATGGTAACCAGGACTGCAACAGTGAATACATTCGAACATCTACATTTATGGTAAGTGTACACAACTGTACTATGTTCTTCGTGTTTCACTGTTGCAGTCATCACACTTGGGTTGATTCCCAAAGCTGAGGAAGGGTGGAGGCAGTCAAGAAGTATTAGGGCTGGCTAGCAGGCCCTGTAAGACTGTAGTAGCAAATCCAGCTCTGGATTTAGAAAAGATAGGTAAGTGGTAATGCTTGGTGAAGGTATATACTAAACTCCAGGTTGCAGCTTCCAGGATGTCCCTGGTAGGGACTCTCCTGAGAAATGCTGTAGAGGTTGTGGTAGCCCTAGTGGAATGGGTTCTGATCCCCTGTGGGGTGGGTTTTTCATGGTGCTTGTAGCAGAAATGGATGCAGTGTGATATCCATTTGGAGATGGTTTGTTTTGAAATGGCCTTGCCCTCTGCCCCTGTAGCAAAGCTGACTAGCAACTGGTCAGATTTTCTGAACGGTTTAGTCCTGTCAAGGTAGAACCTAAGCTGTCTGTGCATGTCCAAGGAGTGCAGGATCCTTTCCCCTTTATTCTGTGGATTAGGAAAAAAATGTTGGTAAATGGACGGATTGGTTTAAAGCCACACTGGATACCACCTTGGGCATAAATGATGGGTTAGTCCTTAGGGAAATGCAAGGAAGATAATGAAGAGTTCCACAGCCATAAGGGCCTGTAACTCAGACACTCTTCTTGCTGAAGTGATGGCTAGAAGTAAGGCTGTTTTCCAAGAGAGAAATTTTAACTCTGCTGTAGCAACAGGTTCAAAAGAGGGAAGCGTAAGCTTCTCTAGTACAAAGTTAAGGTCCCAGGCAGGAGTGGGAGCTCTCCTCAGGGGTCTTAAATCATTAGCTCCTTTCAGGAAATGTTTGACCAGAGAGTGAGAGAAGAGGGGTGGCTCAGTATTGTAATGAGCTGAGATGTCAGAGGCATGAATCTTAATAGGTGAAAAGGATAGGCCTTTGTGGAGCAGGTCTGCTAGATAATCTAGGATTTGAGGTAATGTGGGCACAGCTGTGTCCTTTCCTTGAGACTGGCTCCAAGAACATTGTCTTTTCCACTTTTCTGAATAGGATTTCCTAGTACTAGGCCTCCTGGCCTCAAGGATGACATCAAGCACCTGTTTGCTGAGAGTTGCTGGTGATGTATTCAGGGAATAAGCCAGGCTGCTAGGTTGAGGGTTTGCAGCTGAGGATGCAAAACCTGGCCCTCCTGCTGGGACAGTAGAGAGGGGGTCTGATGCAGGTGCCAGGGTGGCACTGTTGTCAGACTGCATAAAAGTGGGTAGCAGTGCTGGTGTGGCCAGTCTGGTGCAATAAGTATTGTCCTTGGCCTATCCTGTTTGATCTTGAGTAGTACTTTTGAGAGGAGGGGCAGAGGGGTAAAGGCATAGATTGAGAGGTTTTTCCATGTAAAGGATAGGGCACCCACTTTCCATGCTTGGCTGTGGGGAGTTCTGGTGCAAAATATGCTCAATTGATGGTTCTGGGGGGAAGCAAAGAGGCCCACCTCTGGTGTCCTCCATCTGTGGATTAGAAGCTTGAATGAACTGGATCCCAGTTCCCACTCGTGCGGGTCCATTAGATTTCTGCTTAAGTCATCTGCCAGTAAATTTTGTTTGCCTGGCAGGAATTGAGCTTGCAGGTGCACTTGGGTGCTCAAGGCTGTGTTCCGCAGAGCCATGGCTAACCTGCAGAGTGGGTAGGAATGAGTTCCCCCTGCTTGTTTATGCACCACATGACTGTGGTGTTGTCTGTGATATGCAGGTGCATTTGTCCAAGGCTCCATTTGCCTTGAATGATTTTCCTACCATGTGAGCCCCACATGCATAGTCTGATACATCTATTGTCAGGGTTTGGATGGTGGGGGGTTGAGTCAAAGGGAGTTCCTTGTTGTGGTTGCAGGCCTCCGCCCACCAAAGGAACTCTGTCCATAGACAAGGAATGATCAGAGTCACTGTTTCCAGGTCCTGAGAATGTTGACACCAGAGGCTTTTTAAGTACCACTGAAGTTTCCTCATATGCAGGAGAATGCATGAGGCCATAAACCCTAGGGCTTGCAGTATATTTCTTGCAGATAGCTAGGTTTGGGTGGCCAGTAGTTTGAACTAATTTGTCAAATAAACCTGCTTTTCTGGAGTGAGGAATGCCATCTGGGATGTTGTGTTCAAGATTGCTCCCAGGAATACAATTTCTTGGCTGGGTACCAGATGTGATTTCTTTTCATTGATGGTATACCCCAGAGAAGTTAGGAGGTGCTGAAGTAGCAGTTCCTGACTGTCCGCCTGAATCAGGCAATCATCCAAGTATGGGTAAATTTGAATGTTTCTCTGCCTGCAGTATGCAATGGCTGGAGCCAGGCACTCTGTTAATACCCTGGTTGCAGCAAATAAGCCAAAGGGAAGTGCAGAGAACTAATAGTACATAGAGCCTGCCCTGAAACATAGATATTTCCTGCAAGATTCCCTTATGGCGATGTGCAGATAAGCTTCATTTAAGTCTAAGGTGACCAGTCAGGAGTCCTTGGCTAGCATAGGCAGCAGCTGTTGGAGTGTAAGCATTTTGAACTTTGAATACTACCAGAAAAGTGTTACGAATTGACAGATCCAGGAGAGGGCACCAAGAGTTTTCTTTTCTGGGCACCAGAAACAGTCTGGAGTAGAAACCCTGTTCCTTTTGCTCTGTTGGAACAGGTTGAATAGCCCTGATACTGAGAAGAGAAAGTACTTGCTTTTGTGCCTCTGCCCACTGGTTTGGGGGAAGGTCTGGCAATCTGCTTGGGGTTGGCAGTGAATGGAAGTAGAATCTGTATCCCTGGGATACAATGTATAAGACCCAATGGTCCTGGGTAATGTATTCCCAGTTTTTGCATGTAGGGCGAGTTTTCTTCCTAGGGGTGCAAGTACTTGGGCATGGCTGGGAAGGATGCATGAGAAGTCATTGTGACCTTTTTCCATAAGCGGGTGGCTTACCACTCCCTGTTTTTGTGGTTGGAGCATTCCATTGTTTAGATCTGTGTATATCCTGAGACTAGTCTTTGTGGTCTGTTGCCCCTGGGTTTGGACTGAGAAGGCCTGGTAGGGACTGGAAAGGACCAGTTTTTTGAAGGCCAATGCCTACTGAATCTAGATGGCTGCACCTGTAAGAAATCTTTAACAGTTTGCATAGATTTAGCTTTTTCCTCCATCTTTTTAAGAACTACTTCTGCTTTTGTGACAATCAAACATTCTTGATTTAATGGAGCATCTAGTAATTTTGCTTTGACATGGTCTGGCAAGATTTGTTCCTTCAGCCAAGCATGCCTTCTCAGAACAGACCCAGTGACAGCAGCCCTGCAAGATGCTTCTAAGGCATCAAAACCACACTGCAAAGTATGTTTACCAACTTGGTTTGCCGAATGCATTAACTTTTGTAAATCTTTATTTTCTGCACAATCAGGAATCAACAACATTTTTTGTTTAACTAGTTAAACAACAACATTTTTTGTTTAACTAGTTCCATAACATGCTGCTGGTACTTCATCATGTGAAACTGGCAATTTAAAGCCCTGATGGCAAGGGTTGCAGAGGTATATACCCTCTTACCCTATCTGTCTAAAGCCCTAGAATCCCTGTCCGAAGGGGTAGGGTTTTTGACTGTAGTAGCCTTAATACCTTTAGGTCCCTGGGAAATAGTCACTGGATCTGCAGTAGGATTTTTAAAGAGAAATGTGTGAGAGTCAGGCACTCTGTAGTACCTATAAGGCTTTCTAGGAGCTGGAGGTAAAGTATCAGGGGTAAAACTAGATTCCATGAAGACATCATCTACAATATCCAGGACAGGGGGTATAGCTAGAGGCCTGTGCTGAGGCAAGTCTAAAAATTCCCTGAGTCTCTTTTTTGACTGAGGGTATTCCTGGCATTCCCAGCGGAAATGCTCTTTTAGGGTGCGCAAGGTTTCACCGAAAGAAAAGTCCTCTGGAGGGGAGGCAGTGGGAATGGAATCCTCTGCATCTGAATCCTCATAGGTGGATAAGGGTGTGTCCTGGTAATCAGAGGGGTCAGATTCATCAGACTCATGGTCTGTAGAATCAGAAGGAAAATCAATTCTTTGTCTTTTAGAGGGGGAAGGCTGGCTTTCCCTAATTAAAGTAATAAGGTCATCAGCCATTCTAAGCATTTGTTTCTGAGGCATGGGAGCTTGAGAATGTGCTTTGGTCGTCGGTTTCCTAGGCATAGTGTGAACTCTGGGCCTGAGAAATTCAGTAGATTTAGTCAAAAACTAAGTAGTCAGTTTAATACGAACATCGAAGGCAGAAAATACACCCTCAGAAGCCGGTGCCTGCACAGCGGCTCCAGACCCATCCAAGGTAAAGACATCTGCAGGTTCCATAGTCGAAGAAGCATCTTGCGGCATATCGGACTCTGAATGGGTCTCAGTAGAGGCCTGCAAATCTGTAGAAGCAGGCATCAAGGGCTGCGAAAGTGCCTCATTGAGTACTGGCGACTAGCTTAACGGAAGCGTCATCAGCAGTTTTGGACCTATGCGGTCTGTCTCTGTCTTTATCCTTATGTTTTTTCGGTAGATCGGTAGTCAAATGGCTTAATAAAGCCATTTTGTAATACGGAGAATGATGAGAGTGAAAGAATTTAGCAACAAAGATAGCCAGACGACAAATAGTTCAGGCGTTGAACAAGGCACAAACCTGACAGCGAGGAACGTCATGGTCTGGGCCTAAACAGGTGATGCAGTAAGAATGAAAATCTCTGTGAGGTATTTGCTTTCCACAGGCAAGATAATTGTTAACTTTTTCTGACATCGGTTAGAGCAAGAAGAAAGAATCCCCAACGGGGTACTTAGCTTCAGAAGACTTCAGGTTTGAAACTCAAAAATCGAAAATTTCAGGTAGCGGCCGACTGGCACTTGCAAACTGCTTCTGCTTCGGGCTCCCACGCGGCAAGAAAAGCTGATGTAATGCCACATCTGACGCAGAAATCCCAAGACTGGTATTCGGGTCGACTGAGGGCTACCTTTAGGCAGATAACCCAAGTGTGATGACTGCAACAGTGAAACATGAAGAAAATCCCTCCTTCTGTCTTTTTTTCTTACCTCATGTTCCCTTTTTTTTTTTTAAATGGGTGCAAAAACATTATCTTTTTTTCTTGTAATGTCATTTTTAAGTTTCAAAATCAAATCTGGAATAACCCCTATCAATAAACATCTGTGTCAAAATTTTGCATTCCTGTAAAAATGTTTACTCTTCTAGAATAATCCATGCCAACCTGACAAATTGGTCTTTAACAGCATTATGCCTCATCCATTTATAATGAATACTGAAAAAGTGTGGATATAAATTACTACATGTCCTCTTTCTACAAATGATATGTCCATCATAGTCCTTACTTACATTAGCATCCAAAAATTAACACTATCCCCAGATATTCATATGTTAATTTTAACAATGATATGGAAGTATGGAGATGCACCATAAAATAATTTAAATTACTAAATGACTCTGCCTGCATCATGAAAATATCATCCAAAAAAATGAAGCTAAAACCTAATACACTTAAAAAAATCAGATTTAAAAATCCTATGCTGTTCCCATTTTTGGAGGACCACATTTTATCTGAAGGGATAGAATGCAAGTTAGGACAGAGTTCTTATTTTACTTTTAATCAACTGGTAATTTAAATGCTAAATTGGAAAACCAGTACAATTAGAATAATTTTTAACTCTCTCAAGTCTAAAATGGATTTTTGTATACTTTCAGTTCACTCTCGTATAGCCATATGGCATCCAGAACTCTTTTGAGTCTGTCTTCTTTAACTAAGTGACAATAGAAAGGGCAAGGAGTTATTAATAAATGACACAAAGACTGTCAGTCTATGATGTCCTGCAGTGGAGAAATTAAACCACTTATTATTCATATTTTCAAATCATTACTCATAGTTTCATTACTGAGAGACCTGTATGTTATTGAGGTGTATGGTGTGAAACACCAATGTGGGAGACAGGAAAATTCACTGTCAGTGCTGGTTTATATCACACTAAACTGGAAATGTTGCTAGTTTTTTGGTAGTAATTATGAAAAATAAGCACTATTTCCATTTAGTAATTATGAAAACTAAGCACTATTTCCATTTGTACTTAATACTTCAAAAACTAAGTGCCTTACAACTGTTGCATTGCATTAAATGAAACCTCAGATGTTATTGAAGAAAGCTATCTATCTTTGATACCTGCAATGTAATTGCACATCTTTTGGTATTTGTTTTACTAATATATAATTAAGCATGTTTTCATATTTATGTAAATATCTCAATAAAGAAGCAGTTATAGAGGAATTTCTTGTAATTTGACAGCATGCGTCTGGCTTGCAAAAATGTTCTAACAATATCTGCCTAGGTCGTACAATTTTCAAGATATGAAAATCTGTTTGTGAAAGTTTACAAAAAATATAATTTGATGTTTGTGTGTATTATAATATATTACAGTATCTATGGGAAAGACTATAAATGCAACAACTGCTATCACTGTAAAACATACTTCTTACTGATAACATTGCAATTTTCACAATTTTAATAGTTTGTGTTCATAAAATATTTACATTTGTTTAGCTTATGTATTTTCTTTTTTAAGTTCATTTTTAAGAAAATGCTCTAGAATACAAGATGTGTGCAGGCTGCTAAAAATGTGACATTACATACTACATATGTTTTAATGAGTTAAATAATCAATCATATACAAAGTCTATTTGTGGAACTTGAAAACAATGTAAATATGTGAAAAGCAGTAAGTGGGTTTTGGTAGAACACATTAAAGAACCACCACATTTTCAAGGAAGTTTTAATTGTAATACCAGGAGCTTGGTTTACTTCCTCATATCCCACATTTTACTTGGGTATGACAGAGAAGTCCTTGAAGATTAGAATTTACCAAAATGTGCAAGCCATTCAGAAATAAAATGGTAAGAATGAATGCCTTAACAAGGCTTTTGTTAAACTGTGAAAATTTTAACAAACTTGTGTTTTTGTTTTACAGGAAATTCAGTACAATGGGAGTTAATACTAGTAATTTCGTACTGATGAGGGAATTGTATTGGCAAACTGAATTGCAAGCAAATATTACAAATATTACCAGGTGTTAATGACATGATTTCTATTTTCTGTATTTTAAATAAGAAAAATTGCTTGTAATAATTAGTTAATAACTGGTAAGACGATGGGGGAATATAATTTAAATGACTGTATATAAAGCATTTCTTATTCTAAAGATGTCTGAATTACAGTACTGATGAAAGCACTTAACACCATGTTTTCAACAGTCTTTTGGTATTTTGAATACCTCTATGGATTTTACTACTTGCCTGGCTGCCAAAACCTGTTTTACTGTTTTTTGAACATCAGCCACCTTGACTAGTACTGCCTGCACTTTTTCACTGCTTAGTTTTGTTAGTATTTACTTGTGGTACATAGTTTATCCACAACTGGATTTAGTTACATACATTTAGCTATATATTAATGCTTAATTCTTGAAATCACTGATATTATCTTGCCACATCTAAATATAGACAACACCAACTGAATTTTACATGTAGTTTTTCTTTTTGGTTTCCAGGGAAAACAAATACCTCTATCTGACATCTAAGACGGTTGCACACAGAGGTAGCTTAATTTAATAAAGCTCATAGAGAGATTTTGCCAGTGAAACATTTTCCAATGTTCCAAAGGAAAATACTTGAGATACAGAAAAAGCATAGCAACTAACTAAAAAAATCAGGAGAACCTGGGACTTGAATCACAGACCAGCAATACTGAAATTAGTGAATAAATGTGAGGTTCTAAAGCATCAGTCAGTTTGTGAAATAGGCTTTGCAAGAAAAAGTAGCTGAAAAAGATTGGACTTTAGTTGACTTTGTTAAAATTGTGGATAGTCTGTAAAGCATATACCCCACTTTATGTCATTAAGGGTTAAAAGAACACTAAAAGGGGAAAAAGTAACTAAGTAAAACAATTTTTGTTCTTAATAGTATTTGTATAAAACATTTCATGATATAAACTGCATGATGCAAATATGTGTAGTATGTAGTCTGGCATTTTAAATATGTTAGTGATTGTTGAATGAGATAAAGATATTACAGTAAACAAGAACTTTTTTAGTCTTAAGAAATATAGGCATTACAATGTAAAAAGAGAAAAAAGCAAATTAAGTTAACATATGTAATCTTGGGCTGTTTTGGTGGGAGACACAGTGTAAATGTGCACCGATTATTTTACATGTAGAGATGAGTTGCTTTCTGTAATTTTTGCACAGGTGAATGTGTGGATGAATGCTCTGGGATTAACCTAAAAACAAAAGTTTTATGTAAGTGGGTAGGCTTGAAAAATAAGACAGAATGATGAATTCTGTGAGAAGTACTATGATCCTTGCACATGCAATGATATTAGCTATTTTGTTTTCCTTTTCAAATGCTCAGCAGAACTTAAGATGTCTGCAGCTGTAGGCAATTGTACATTCATTTCTTAACTTTCATTGGAAATGAGATGTCTGCAGATACAAGCAATTTGTCTTGAGAGTTCTGAGCATTGATTGATGACAGAAATGTAAAATTTAAAAGTACAAGGGAAAGCAGTTCAGTAAAAAATACATTTGAAATTACTGAAAGTGGATATAAGATAGCAGCTTTCCTATCAGCGTTAATACTCAATGCATTTAACAGGAAAAGAAGTTATGTACTTACCATAACGTGAGTTGTTCATCTCACCTTCATTCTTTACTGATGGGTTAGGAGCTGGTCCCTCGGCTCCAAGTCGGCCAATTGCAAAGCTCAAGGTCTTCAAATAGCTGGAGGCCAAGTCCCTATCCCATGATACACCTGAAGTTACCTCAGATCTTGTTTGCTGCGTAAAATAATACCATGTATCATTCTTTCACTCCCAAGAAAGGGTATAGAAGGATTGAGCAACCAAGATGGATCCAGCATCTCGGTCATCTAACAGCCAGGAGGGGGTTGGTGGGAGGGACGTAAGAATGAAGGCGAGATGAATAACTCACATGGAACATTATGGTAAGTACATAACTTCTTTATGTGAAGTAGTTCTATCTCGCTGTTCATTCTTTACTGATGTGTAGCATCCCAAGCACCATCAACCTCGGGTGGCTCACGGGAGTATATTTCTCAGGACCATGGATCCAAAGGAGACCCTGTCCCTGGAGGCCTTGTCAACTTTGTAATGAGTGATGAAGGTATGAGGTTTTGACCAAGTGGCTGCTGCACAAATGTTAGCACTGGGAAGTCTGGCAGAAAAGGCAGATGATGCAGAAACTGCTCTGGTTGAGTGAGCTTTAATCTTATGCTGCAAAGGCATATTGGCAGCTGAATAGGCAAAGGTGATACAATCAGATAACTATTTAGACAGAGTTGTTTTAGCCACTGGTCTACCCTTCCTGGAGTCCAAAAATGAAACAAAAAGCTGGTCTGATTTTCTGAATTCTTTTGTTCTATCCAAATAAAATCTGAGCCGTCTGTGAACATCAGGTTTGTGCAGCATATACTCTAAAGTGTTTGAATGATTGGGGAAGAAGACTGGCAAATCAATAATTTGGTTGAGATTGGTTTCAGTGCAAACTTTGGGCAAGAATGAGGGGTTTGTTCTAAGTAATACTCTGTCAACATGGAATATCAAATAGGGAGGCTTGATGTATAAAGCCTGAAGCTCTGACACTCTGTGGGCAGAAGTAATAGCTACCAGAAAGATGGTCTTCCATGACAAAAATCTGAGGTCACAAGAGGAAGCTGGTTCAAATGGCGGAAGAATTATGTGGGAAATTATGACATTTAGATTCCATGGAGAATAAGGAGATTTCACAGATGGTCTAATATGAAAGGTCTCTTTGAGAAAAGCTTTGGATAACTTGAGAGACATGATATTCAATCCTTCAAATCCAAGATGAAAATTAGAAATAGCAGCCAGCTGAACACAAACTGTTGCTGCTGCAGCTCCTTTGTTAAAAATCATAGTCAAGAACTCTAAAATGGAAGCCATAAGGGCTTGGTAAGGATCAATATTATTTTTAGAGGGCCATAAAGAACATTTTTTCCATTTGCTAAGATATAGCTTCCTAGTAGAAGACTTATGAGAAGATAAAAGGATCTGTTTTGTCTCACTGGAGAGGTTATGGAACCTGGCTATGATGGGAATTGGAGCAGCCAAGCTGTCAGCTTCAGGGACTGCAGAGAGGGATGAAGTTCCTCCAACGAGTGCGTCACAAGTTCTGAAACTGGGTCCAGAATCCAAGGGTCCTCCAGAAGATGAAGTCAAAGGAAGGGGAACCAAATTGGACGAGGCCAATGAAGGGCAATAAGAATGATGGTCCTTCCCAGGGTTTTTGCTTTCTGTAGAACCTTGGGTATCAAAGGGATTGGTGGTAATGCATAAAGGAGACCCGGAGGCCAATCGTGTATGAGTGCGTGCCTTGGGGCTTCTCCCGGAGGGGGAATCAGGGCAAAGTAGCTTCTGCATTTCGTGTTCACGTGACTGGCAAAAAGGTTGCAGCAAGGCTGGCCCCACCTGTGGAATATCCTATCCGCTATTTCTTTTTTGAGGGACCACTCGTGGGGTGACAAGATTGCCCTGCTCAGCTTGTCTGCTATCACGTTGGATTTCTCCAGGATGTGCATTGCCAACAGAAAGCACTGGGTGGAAATAGCCCACTGCCAAACTCTGACAGCCTCGTGACAAAGGGAGTAAACCTGGTTCCTCCTTGTTTCTTCAAATACCAGACCACCGACATGTTGTCTGTATGAATTGCAATCGTACCCAGAGGAAGAGAGTCCTGAAAGTACTGCAACGCCAAAAGTACTGTTCTCATCTCCAGGACATTGATATGCAGATGAGTCTCTTCATCGGTCCATGTGCCTTGAGCTGTCTTTCCCCTGAAAATGCCCCCCCCCCCACCCTATCAGGGAAGCATTTGTGGTCACCGTGGCCGCTGGGGGGGGTAGCACAAATAGGCATCCTATCGTGACATGAAGTGAGGTCAACCACCACTGAAGGCCCTTTTTGCAGGAATTTGTGATCATTATAGTGTGAGACATGGGAAGCTCTTGGTAAGACCATTGAGTGAACAACAGCCATTGTAGTACCCGCATGTGCATGTGAGCTACCCGCATGTGCATGTGAGCTAGTGGTATGGCTAGAATTGCTGCTGCCATCATGCCTAATACTTTCAGAACTTCTGATGCTGGTGCTATGTCTTTTGATATCAGAATGCTGACATGCTGATGAAGAAGAAAGACGCTTTCTACTGGAAGCTGTAGTGTGGTGTTGGTGGTGGTGTCCAATTCTGCCCTGATAAAAATGATATTCTGCGATGGCGACAAGGCAGATTTTTCTGAGTTGATTGTAATGTCCAGGTGATTGCAGAGTGACACAGTGGAATCGCTGGCTTGAAGAAGTTGATACCTGGTGGTGGTGGAAAGGAGCCAATTGTCTAGGTATGGAAACACCTAGAATCCTAGATGCCTCAGGTGAGCCGTGATCACTGCCATGCACTTGGTGAACACTCTGGGGACCGTAGTGAGACCAAAGAGCAGGGCTTGAATCTGGTAATGATTGGCTCCCAGCTGGAAGTGCAGATGATCCCTGGATGGCCTGGACATTTTTATGTGGTAGTACGTATCCTTGAGATCTATCGAGCACATGCAATTGTCTTTCCCTAAGAAGGGGAGTATAGACTGAAGCATAACCATCCGGAACTTCTCTTTCTTTACATATTTGTTCAGTCTGCTGAGGTCCAATATGGGTCTCCAGTCCCCTGTCTTCTTTGGAACAAAAAAGAATCTTGAGTAAGTTCCAAATCCTGTCTTGTCTGCTGGGACTGGTTGGATGACTCTTTCTGATAGCAACATTTGGACCTCTGCTGTTGCCTGTTCCCTGTAACTGGGTGGAACGTCCGGGATTTTTCTTACGAGTGGACGGTGTGTGGTAAAAGAGATGAAGTATCCTCTGGAAATGATACTTTGTAACCAGCTGTCTTTTGTTATTTTGAGCCAGGCATCTGGATACAAAGATTAGCGACCCCATACTGCCTCCAGATCAGGACAGGAGTGCTGTAGGGCTTCCCAGAGAAGTGATCTCTGTTGTCCTGGTGTTGTGGACCCTTTCTGCCGCCGAGGGTGGCGTCTTCCATTATTTTCCCCTCCTCTGCCTCTGGAGGGGGGTTCACCACATGTGTCCTGAAAGGCTCCTTAGTATTTTCAGAACCACATTTTTCCTCCCCTTTGACCTTTAGGGTAGGGTCAGGTAGGGGTGGAAAAACAGACCCTGACAGCAGACAGAGTCTTTCCGTCCTGTTCACACCTGGTTAAGGTTTCCTTCACTTTAGGCCAGAAAAGGGATGAGCCATCAAAGGGAGTGTTCACGAAGGATGACTTGAAGGGCTCTGTGAAGGAACACAAGCGCGTCCAGGAGTGTCTAATAAGAGCAACTCCTTTACCTGCTGCCCTACTCGTTCCATTAGCTGCATAAGAGATGAGGCGCATGGATGAATTGACTATAGAACTGAGGGTAGCAAGCTGGGTGGCAACTTTGTCGGAAGCTCCTGCATCTACTGTACCCTGAAGAGTATCTCTTAGCTCCTTAAGGAGATCTCTTTGTAACCTGGTAAAATGGGTTAAATAGTTGAGCGAACAAAGTGCAAAGATCGCTGAACTAAACACGTGCTTCTCATATTTATCCATAATCCTGAAGTCTCTGTTAGGAGGATGGATAGACGAGGAAGTCTCAGACATTTCCTTCTTGGTGGCTGCCGCCACCACCATGGCATCAACTGGAACACCTTCTGTTAAAAAAGATTTATCAAGAGGGGCAGAAATGAATTTATTAGGCCTCCTAGGGACAGGCTTCATAGTATCCAGAGACTCCTGCGCCCTTCGTGAGACCAGCTGCATCAGCTCATCGAAGGGCGGAAACACCCAAGAGGTGGAGGGCTGAGACCCAAAAGCCTTCAGGAGAACTGACTCATCCTCAGTAGGGCTTTTGGACTGCTAGTCACCCCTCTGCCTAAGGATTTCAAGTATCTCAGCAAATGAAATATCCTCAGAGGGGGACCGTGGGGACCCTTCTGACTCATCTAAGCCAGTCTCTGATGTTAGAAACTCCTGAGTGGTGTCTAAATGTTTCCTCTTATACAACCTCTTCCTGGGAATCTCATCAGTGGGAGCTTCTGGTGAGATCTCGGAAGAGAAGGGGCCACCCAATGGGGCTTCCTGAGGCTCTGGGTCTCTACACTTGGTCAAGATGTGTGAGGCAGAAGTAGACACAGGCGCTTTAGGGGAGGAGGAAGGCAGACCTGAGGTTGAGGATGTCTTAGGAGAAATGAGTCTCCTCATAGCATCGAAAGCACCTCTGCTCCGATGTGAGGGAAGTGACGTATCCAAAGAAACCATCGACACCCCCAGCACTGGGACAGTGGGCTCAGAACCAGAGGTAGGAGCCAAGCTCATCCAAGTCGAAGCCCCGAGAGGGAGAGTCGGAACCGACAAGTTAGTCCGACTATCTTCCCTGGACCCGACTAGAGAGTGCTGGCTCCTAGAGTCCTCGATCATCACTGAGGACATCAGAGTACATGGAGCCGAAGACACTGGAGCAAGCGTCAGCTCAGAGGGTTCCACTATCATCAGGTCTGACTCCTCTGGCTCCGAAAGACCAGCATGGCTCGGAGGAGGAATAGTTTGAACTGGTGCAAGGGTCTTCTGCTTCAAAGCCATTTGGGTCAAAGCTGATAACATTTTTGCCAAGGCTGGTGCCAACAACAGCTTCTGCACCACACGATCCACATCCAGATCTGACAGGCTGACAGAGGACTGAGAGGAGCGCACCAAAGGTGGTACCGATTGAAGTAATGGACTCTTCGGAACTTCGGACACCGGTTCCAAGACTGGGGACTGGCTCCGAAAGGAAAAGACTGTCGGTTCTGATGGCAGTGGAGCCAAAGTAGAAGACTTTTTTGATTTTTTTTGAGTTTGAAGTCTTAGAAGACTTTGAGGACTTGCTGGATCCATCTTGGTCACTCAAAGCTTCTTGAAACGAAGGTTTCAATGACCCTCTGTCGATAAGTTTTCTATTCCTTTCCTGAAGAACCCTTGAGGAGAAGGAATGACAAATAGCACAGCTGTCTTGCAAATACAGGGCTCCTAGTCAGTATACACAATTCACATGGCTGTCTGTTACAGACATCTTTTGGCCACACTTTGGGCACTTCTTAAAACCAGACTTAGGTGCTTGTCTTGGTCAGCCATTGGAAATTTTGTAGAAGAATTACTGTCACACAAAAACAATACTAACAGTAATTTGCTACCAAAAGACTTAATAAAACCAGGCTAAATCACACACACACACACACACACACACACACACATGCAAATGTAGATATAAATGTAAATATAAATGTGACAGGAAAATCCTTTACTGTCATCACAGCTTTCTAAACACCTAATAAGAGCAGGCTATATAAAAAAAAAGGAATAGCTGCTAAGATATTACACACTATCTAAATATGCTAAGAATATACAGTCAGATTAAATTACTGTTAATTCCAAAACTCTAACAGTAATTATAAATGTAAGCCTTTCCTAAAACTTGAAGGCTAAACACACTACACAGAAAATTACACACTAAATACATTTTTTGCAAAAATAGTGACAAAAGGTCACTGACTAAGCACACTCTATAAGCTAGCAAAAGTTTAAACTAGGCCTAAAACAAGAGGCCAACTAGAAAAAATTTTAAACACACCAAGGGAAGGGACTATAATATCAAAACACACACTATGAAGCTGTAAGAGCTTTAAGAAACTATCTAAATATGCAAATATCAGCAAGTAATAAGGAGAAAAAAACAGTTTACTGGCCCAAGCTAAAGCAGAACCTCCAATCTATTGCAGTGGCAAGCTAGATCTGAGGTAACTTCAGGTGCATCATAGGATAGGGACTTGGCCTCGAGCTATTTGAAGACCTCGAGCTTTGCAATTGGCCGACTCAGAGCCGAGGGATCAGCTCTGAACCCATCAATAAAGAATGAACGACGAGATAGAACAACTTCACATCAGTATATAGCTTAGATTTGTTTAAAGATAGCCAGTGTGTTTTTCCTAAGGCTAAATGTTAATGCATTCTGAAAGTATACAAGTGTTTTTTTTTTACATTTGGGAGGGAAATAGAGAAAAGAAAAGAACAGACAGCATCCAGTGTAAGTGACAGCACAGGCTGTAACATGCTCTTTAGCATGGGTCACCTTAATTTTAGATTAGGTACTTACCTGCTGGTGCAGTTATCAATTTGGGGCAATTGTTCCTATCTGCAGGGTTAAATTTCATTTTTGAAGATGTACATAGTTTTGTGTGTTTGCTCTAAGTTAACAGGTTATGGGGATCTTCTGAAAATGTATTTAGTTTTTTGTTTGAGGGATTTCATTAAAAAAAGTCTTGAAAATGTTGACAGGTTCAAATTAGGATGACAAGAAACAACTGTATTAAAGATCAACCAGTGGATGTAAATGGCCTTACAGTATACACAAAAAGGTAAGAGTACTGAATTAAATAAAGAAATGCAAAGTGCAAATAGCAATGCTGCAGGAGACACATTTGGAAAGAAATGAGCATGTGAATTTCATAAAGAAGGGATTTCTGGATGGATATTTAGCAGACTATCAGGGACGAAAGAAAAGGGGAGTACTTAAACTAATTTATAGATGCACCCCAACAGTGACAGCAAAGGCGAATAAAGATAATAATGATAGATTCCTGGTAGTAATGGGCTACTAACAAGGGAGGAGGCTTATGCTGGCATTTATTTATATTTCACCTAAAGCTGCTATTATGGTGCTTTAGAAAACTTTGGTAGAAACAATCAGCTTTCAGCAGGGAATACTGATTTTAGCTGGAGACTGGAATTTGATTTGCAACACTGAAGATGTACCTAGGGGACCTAGAAGGAAAATATAACAAATAGGGTAGATTTCTGAAGAAATGTATGAAAACATTTGGCATGGAAGATGTGAATTCTGTAATTC
Organism: Protopterus annectens; assembly: GCF_019279795.1. Lineage (NCBI taxonomy): Eukaryota > Metazoa > Chordata > Ceratodontiformes > Protopteridae > Protopterus > Protopterus annectens. The sequence continues at coordinate 478,832,326 of NC_056749.1, read as the reverse complement.
AATAGCAAGAACTCAGAGAGAATTTACATATTATTCCCCAAGTTTAATAAATGGGCTAAACTAGATATAAATTATATTTCACAGGAAGATGTACAATTAATTGAAAGCTTCAACTCACATCTAATAACTATTTCAGATCATGCACCAATAAGAACTAATAATAGTGCTGAGGATGAACTCTACTTTACTCTATGTATCCAAGATCTGAAACCAAATGCATCCTCTCTCCTTAAGCAAATTAAAGAACCCTAGACTTTTAAGTCACAGCTCAAACAACACCTACAACAATCATCCATCTGTCAATGTCTTTCCCCTGGTTAAATGTACATGCACATATACACTCATATACTGAGCTTCAAAAAACTCCTCCTGTTAGAAAGAAATTAATGAAATTCTATGCGGAAATTCTACTTGGAAAGAAATGCATAAAATATTGTTTTGTAAAAAAAAAATCTGTTTAATGTTTATTAGTTACAGAAGTTGCCTGCTTTACACTGTAGCTACATTACCTGTTTATTGTCTGGCTTATACAATAATTGCTTCTACCTTTCATGTAAGGAATTTTTTGTATCCACACTCTACTGTAGCAACATTATAGACTATGTATCAATTCCTGATATGTATAGTGTTCTTACACCCACTTTATTTTTCTTCTTTTTTTACTGTGATTGTACACTTTATAATTGTAATTTATATAAAACTGTAATTGTGTTTACTTCTTTATAGTGTCATGTGTTATTTTTCTCCCCAGGCCTCCACTGAAAAGGGGCTGTTGACCTCCGTTGGACTGTCTCAGTCTACAAATGTAAAATAAAATAAACAAAATAGTAAATAAAAAATGCAGGGTAATGGAATCAAAATGTCAAGTCCAAAATAGGAGCCATAACATACAGCTACCATCCCTCTATTGCTTAGAACAAACTCCCACAAGAAGTTAGATCAATTTAACATCCTAAAGTATTCAAACTAGCCACTAAAGAGTATTTAAAAAGTCACTGGATTTGTACCTGTCCTCAGCCTCCTTGAATATACCTTTACTAAATAACAAACCTAACTTCTTCTGTCTTACCATTATTTCTTCTCCTCTATACCCAAACATTTACAACTTAAACTAGTCTACTTCATCATTTTTTACCTAACACTATCTCCTTTTCGTCTTCTGCAGTATTCTTCATAACATTGTTATAGATAATTGTAACTGCATGTATATGATAACTGTTCTACAAGTTTTATTATGAATGATTATAATGTTAACTGTGTTTGTAACGGTTATATTTTTTGCAACTATGTTTTGGAGCTTTTCTCCTCAGGCCTGTGCTGAAAAAGGGCTTTTGCTCAGTCAGACAATCCCGGTTAACAAATGTAAATTAAATAAAAAAAAATAATAATAAAAAATGAAACACTGGCACTTTCCCACCTACATGTTAAAAAGAGAGGAATTTAAGGAATGGTTAGTGGAAATTGTTGAAGAGTTATTAGGAAAAATAGAAATTTCTTCAGAGGTTATAACTTGACAGTGGGATAAAATGAAAATGTGGTTTAAAAAATATGGAAAAAATAAAAAAGAGATACGATTAAGAAGTAATAGGAATTATTTAGAGGAGCTGCCAAAGAATAAAGTATTGCAGAATAAGGGCAAGCGTACAGAACAAGAAAAGGCTCAACTGCAGAGAGCTAAAGAGAAAATAAGGGAGTATCTGGATAATTTGCATAAGTGTAGAAAGATTGCTGCTAAGCAACTGTTTTTGATAACTCCAGAGACCAAAAACTTTTAGTACAATGACTTAGGCAACAGACAGTAGAAAGGGTTATCACCAAACTAAGGGAGCCTATAACAAGAAAAATAACCAGAGATTATGTAGCGGTATTAGAGATATTTCAGACATTTTATGAACATTTATATAAAGTAGAGAAATGTGAAAATCAAGAAAAAGCATAACTAGAAGTATTTATGTAAGACTTATGTATGACAAGGTTAGAGGTGGATGAGACCCAACAATTAAAAGTTAAAATAGGAGGAGATGAGATAAAAAATGTGATGTACAATTAATCTGGAGGAAAGTCTCTATGAACATATAGTACTCCTGTGGAAGTTTGGAAATTAGGAGGGAAGAAAGTGATAAAGATTTGGAAGGTTTGGTTTAAAAGTATTTTAAAAGGAAGTGAGGCAACAACATCCTAGAAGAAAGTTGGGATGGTTGTAATACCTACAGATAGTAAAGATCCATCAGACCCATACAGACCCATTTCAATTTTAAATCATGATTATAAAGTGTTTATCTCCATAATAGCTAAAATAATGGCAAAAGTGTTGCCAAAATGGATAGACAAGGCAAACATTTGACATTAATAGACCAATGATTATCCAGAGGGAAGCAGGATATAAGAAAATACCATATTTTTGGAGGGGCTTCATGGAGAAAAAGTATCTGACAGAGTATGCTGGGATTTTATGAGTAGGGCAATGGAAGCACTTACATTCCTTGACATAATAATAATTTTAATTAGGAGGCTATATAAGGGATTTGACAGAAAAACTAAAGTGTGGGTGGGTCCTCTCTAATACACTGTATCAGAACAGAGGAACCAGGAAGAAGTATCATCTTTCCCCTTTGTCATTTGCTTTATATTTAGAGACACTAGCAAAGAAAATAAGAAATTCAGAAATTCAATGTATGGCAATCATGAAACGTTGACTTTATTTGCAGATGATATTATTTTGTACCTGATAAATTCACAAAAAGACATCTTAGTGTTGTGAAATATTTTAAGACATTTTCTAGTCTTTTTGAATATAAAATTAATGAGGATAAAACAAAGGCTATAGCCGTAAATTATGTAACCACCCATGAATTTGTTAAGCAATATCCACAGTTATGGGGACACGATAAGACAAAGTATTTAGGAGTAGGGATTAAAATGCTTCTGTGTATGGCAGCTAAGGATGTGTGTGAAGAGACTAAATGAAACTGAGAAACTGGAATTTCTTTTTATGCATATGGACAGTAAGATACAAGCTGTGAAAATGTTTTAGTCCCTTCAAGTTTTATATACAGGTCAGGCATATTTTTATCAGCCAGAGGAGAAGTTGTGGGCAATAGTTAATAAAGAGTTAAATTAATTTACAACCTGGGGGGTGACAGGGCAAGGGTTAAGTGGGTTAAATTGATCTTTACAACAGGAAAAGGTGGCTTAGGATTACTTGATTTAAAGGGATATATTAGAGTTACACAATAAAGGCTCATATACATAACACAAGTAGAAAGCTATAATTCAAAGTGGAAAGGGATGATGATGAAATGGGTGAGAGAATTCAAGAAATAAGGGCATAGTATGATTTTAGATGTATATCCTTAAGGAAAATAACAACAGCTATACAAAATAAAAAGACTTGGAGAAATTAAAAAATATATTGATAAAACAGCAGAAAGTATTCCAAGATCTACGCCAAAACGAGAATGGAGAAAGGAGAGTTTGCTGATAGGGATGACTGCAAGCAGTGATACAGTGAATAGGCAAGAGTGGTCTGAAATTTACTGGAGAAAACTGGCAAAGGAGCCAATGTACTGGGGGCAAATAATAAGTGGGAAAGGTAATAGAATGGGATGAGGTCAAGAAGACATTTGGACTGCAGGCTATAGAATGCCTTTCCTACCAGTAGTTGACATCACAACATAGGCAAACAGAAACAGTTATGGGAATCCTAAGTGAAAGACCTGCTCTGGTAGAATTTTTATTGAATCCAGAACAGAATCTGTTTTTATAAAAAGGCTAACTAGTAGGGTATATAAAATATTGCACAATAATGATGACAATCAATCAGAAGAGGTTACAAAAATTGGGAAAAGAGACTGGCTATTTGCAAAAGAACAATGGGAAGACATACATATAGTTCCCAAGTATGTACTGAAGCATAGAAGGTTTAGGATTTTTGACTGGAAGTGTTTGCATAGATATGTTTATACCCCAAGCAGATGCTAAAAAAATTTCCTCCTGTAGATGGTAAATGTTGAAGGCGTGATGGGCAAGAAAGAGGTAATTGTGAACCTATGTTTTAGGAATGTAATGAGTTGGCAGATTTAAAAAATTTCCTGCGGAGTAGTCTCGGTGAGCAAATGGATGTAACTAAGGAAACAAATCTTTTGAGCTTTGACACAGAATCTGAACTGCCTAGATATAGTAAAGCCCTGTTTAGTTTAACTATGGTGGCTGTCAAAAAAGCAATTACTAGAAAATGGAAATCAAAGTGTAAACCAACTGTATTTGAAGTACTGAATATTGTAACAGAGATAACAGAAATGGAAGGGAGATCATTAGAAAAGGTAAGGAACAAATTACATAGAAATAAATGGAAATCATGAAAACAATACAAACAGAATAATGGAGGAGGACTGAGGTTTAAGTGAAGGCAAGAATTGAACAATTTATGTAATGTTTGACTGAGGGTAGTTATAAAAAAACATAACTGATGTATAATATATGTAAGTGAAAGCATGTTAATATGCTTTGTTTTCCTTTACATTAATGTAAATAAATAAACAAAATAAAAAAAGTTATGTACCTACCATAACGTTCCATGTTAGTTGTCCTTCATCTCACCTTCCTTCTTGCTGTTTGGGTTTGGAGTCGATCCTCAGCTCCGACTCGGCCTACTTCTATAGTGTGAGAGCTGTTTACTGGCTCAAGGCTAACCTTTATCCCAGAATGCTCAGTAACCAGTAACCTAAAAACTGATTTACCAAAATAAAAGATCAGAGTAACTGTCAAAAGTTTACCTGGCATGTGAACTAAGAAAAAGGAAATCAGCCAGTGAAACCATAGTGAACTCCTCTCAATCGTCCAGGAAGGGGGAAGGGGGGGAAGCAAGAAGGAAGTACAACTAACATGGAACGTTATGGTAGGTACATAACTTCTTTATGTTAAGTTGTCCCATCTCGCCTTCATTCTTACTGTTTGGGACAGCGTCCCTAGCACCTAAAGACCCAGGGTGGCTCATTGGAACAGACTCTTCAGAAAGTACAGTTTTGTAACTACCATAAATGTAGATGTCAGAGAGGTATGCATCTGCAGTCCTAACAAATGGGTTGTCCTGTCCTCAGGCAGCCCTTTTCCAAAGTCTGGGTCTGGCCTCGGCTGCTGTCGCACTTCACCCGGCATCATAGCTGCAGTTCTTCGGGTATAAAGGCATCAGCCGACGCCATTTTCCTCAGTGTTTCTTGCCCCAGATGCCAGGTGCCCTCTAGGAAGGCTAAATTTGGATAAATATAAAAGTTTCCAAATAACAGAGAGCAAATAAAAATAAACATGTATATACATATATACAAACAAATACACCATAATGGATTCCCCCAGCTAGCTAGAAGATGGGCAAATACCCTAGGAGTACCACAGAGGGGAAGGAGGGAGGGTAATCCTGACTGCAGATGCATACCTCTCGGACATCTACATTTATGGTAGGTACAAAACTGTACTATGTCCTTCAAGGATGCATCTGCAGTCCTAACAAATGGGTAGAATACCATAGCCAAACTGGGGGAGGAGGTAATAATAAGATTATGGTGTAGCTAAGATCCCTTGCAAAACAGCAGTGGCAAAACCTGCTCGGGATCTGGAGTATAAGGGTAGATTATAATGCTTGGCAAATGTATGCACGGAGCTCCAAGTAGCAGCCTCTAAAATGTCTTTGGTAGCAAAAGCTGTAGTAGTGGCTGTAGCCCTTGTGGAGTGAGGTCTGATGTTTTCTGGAGTTGCCTTTCCATGGTAAGAGTAACAAAATCTAATGCAATTTCCTATCCACTTAGAGATTGTCTGTTTTGAAATTGCTTTTCCTTCCATTCCTGTTGCATATGCTACCAGTAGCTGGTCTGTTTTTCTATTGCTCTTGGTTCTGTCCAGGTAGTAGCGCAATTGCCTATGTACATCCAAGGTATGTAATAATCTTTCTTCCCTGTTCTGTGGGCTGGGGAAGAATGTAGGCAGGTGGATAGCTTGGTTTAAAGATACCCTGGAGACCACCTTTGGCATAAAAGTAGGATTAGTTCTCATGGACACTCTATCTTGATGGAAGATAAGGAAGGGCTGTACTGCCATTAATGCCTGTAATTCAGAAACCCTTCTTGCTGAAGTGATTGCAAGCAGGAAAGCAGTTTTCCATGATAAGTACTGTAATTCTGCTGTTGCTGCTGGCTCAAAAGGAGGGAGTGTCAACTTTTCTAGCACAAAGTTAAAGTCCCATGGCAATGGTGGCTTCCTTGGTGGTTTTACATTTTTAATTCCTCTCAGAAACTGCCTGAGTAGAGGATGTGAGAAGACTGGAGGGTCCATGTTGTATTCTGCTGAAATAGCTGATGCATGAATCTTAATGGAAGAATAGGACAGGCCATTGTGGAAAAGTTCTGCCAAGTATTCCAGGATGTTAGCTATGTTTACCAGTGACACATTTTCTCCTTTTGCTGCACTCCAAATGAGATATCTTTTCCATTTTGCTGAATAAGTTTTTCTTGTTGAGGGTCTGCAAGCCTCCAAGATAATGTCTTTAACCCTTTGAGATAAATCTGGGTTATTTTGTCTTATGCAATGTTCCAGGCAGCTAGCTGCAGCGTTTTTAGGTTTGGATGCAGGGTTTTGAAGTTGTTCTGTGTTAGCAGTAAGGGAACTAGGGGCAGAGGCCATATTTGTTCCCGAGACATACTCCTCAGTAATGAGTACCAATGCTGCCTCGGCCAGTCTGGAGCTATCAGGATGATCCTTGGGCGGTCTTCTTTGATCTTCAATAGCACCTTGTGCATCAAAGGAAGAGGTGGGAATGCATATGCTGTCAGGTTTTTCCAAATGAAAGATAGGAGTCCACCTTCCAAGCAAGTGGGTGGTATGTCCTTGTGCATAATTTTCAATTGGTGGTTGTGTGGGGATGCGAATAAGTCTATTTCTGGTAGTCCCCATTTCCTTGTAATGGATTTGAAGATGTCTGGATGCAGCATCCATTCGTGGGCATCCGTGGTAGTTCTGCTTAGGATGTCTGCTAGTATATTTTCTTTTCCTGGTACAAATATTGCCTGTAGCTGAATGTTGAAGCTCAGGGCCACATTCCAGAGGTCCATTGCCATCCGGCATAGAGGGTATGAATGTGTGCCTCCCTGTTTGTTGATGTACCACATAACTGTGGTGTTGTCCGTCCTTATCAGCAATTGACCCTGTCGAAGAAACGGTCTGAATGTCTGAATTGCCAGTTTTACTGCCAGCATCTCCTTTTGATTTATGTGTAGGTTCAGCTGGTCTTGAGTCCATAAGCCTTGTATGCACTTGTCCAGCATGTGTGCCCCCCAACTGAGGTCTGAGGCATCCGTGGTGATAGTCTGGCTTGGTTGACGGCTGTGGAAGGGCAGTCCTTTGTTCAATTGACAGGCCTGAGGCCACCATTGGAATTCTTGCTTCAGGCATGGAATTATTGGAATTTGGGTTTCTAGGCTGTGCTTGTGCTGAGACCATAAATTCCTTAGGTACCATTGCAACTTCCTCATATGTAGTCTGGCATGTGGAATCAATATTATGCAGGATGCCATGTATCCCAGGGCTTGCAGGACTTTCCTTGCTGTTAGCTGGTTCTGCGTTGTTAATGCCATGAAATAAAGAGGAAGGTGCTTCTGCTTTTCTGCTGTGAGGGATGCCATTTGATTTGATGTGTCCAGTTCTGCACCCAAGAAAGTTATCCTTTGGGATGGTATCAGCCTTGATTTTTTGATATTGACTGTGTATCCCAGGGCTTGCAGTAGATGAATGACCTTTTTCAAATCTTTTGCTCATTTGTTTTTGTTGTCCGCTTGTAACAGGCAGTCGTCCAGGTAAGGGTAAATTTGAATTCCCTGAGGCCTGCAATGAGCAATTACTGATGCCAGGCATTTCGTGAATACTCTGGGCGCAGTAGATAAGCCAAAGGGCAATGCTGAGAATTGATAATGCTCTGATCCTGCAAGAAATCTGAGGTATCTTCTGCAATTTGGTCATATGGGGACGTGCAGGTATGCCTCCTTGAGATCTAGAGTTACCAGCCAAGACTCCTTGCCCAGCATGGGAAGAAGCTGCTGTAGGGTCAGCATTTTGAATTTTGGAACAATGAGATATGTGTTTAGAGCGGACAGGTCGAGAATAGGTCTCCATTGGTTTTCTTTTCTTGGCACCAGGAAAAGTCTGGAGTAAAATCCTTACCCTTGTTCCATAGACGGTACCTTTTCTATAGCTCTCATCCTTATTAAGTGGTCTATTTGTTCTAGAGCTTTTGTCCTTTGATTTGGAGGTAGGTTTGGCATTCCTCTCTTCCTTGGTAGAGTATGGAAGCGAAACCTGTAACCTTGGTCTATTGTCTGTAAAATCCATTTGTCTCCTGTGATGTGATGCCAGTTTACTGAAAATAAGGCTAGCTTTCCACCTAAGGGTGCTTCTAGTTGTTCCCTGGTAGGCGGTCTCAGAGCCAAGTCACTGTGATTGTCCTGTGGAAGTGGTAGTGGCTGGATCTGTGGAAGTACTGGTTGTTAGGCTGCCACTGACGTCCCCTGTAGGCACCTCTGGATTGACCCCTGCCTCTTGGGCGCCTATTCCTGCCTCTGTGCTCTGGTGGTGTCTGGAAAGGACCAATTCTTGGAAGGCCAGTTCCTACTAAACCTTGGAGGCTGGACCTGTAAGAAATCCTTGACTGTCTGGACAGATTTTGCTTTCTCTTCCAGCTTCTTCAGCACCTGCTGTGCAGGGGAGCCAAACAAATTGAGCTTATCCATGGGAGCATCTAGGAGCTTTGATTTAACATGGTCTGGTAAGGACTGCTCTTTTAACCATGCATGCCTTCTGATCACTGTACCAGTCATAGCTGATCTAAAGGAAGCCTTCAGTGCATCATAGCCGCATTTTAATGAATGATTACTGACCTGCTGAATGTTATGTACCATTTCCTGAAGAGATTTTTTGTCTAATGGTTCAGGCGAGGACAGTTGTTTAGTTAACTGATCTAACATAAATTCCTGATACTGAATCATGTGGAACTGACAGTTCAAGGCCCTAGCCGAAAGAGTAGCAGAAGTATAAACTTTTTTACCCCATCTCTCTAGTGCCCTAGATTCCCTTTCAGAGGGGAGGGGGTTTTTGGCAGCGGTAGCTGCTACTGCCTTGGGTCCTTGAGAAATAGTTTCAGGATCTGCAAAAGGAGCCTTATACAAATGATAATGTGTGTCCGGAACCCTGTAGTACCTGTCGGGCTTAGCAGGGGCCGGGGGAAGTGAATCAGGAGCAGTACAAGCATCATTAAATGCATCATCCACAACAGTAAGAACTGGAGGAATGGCTAAAGACCTATGCTGTGGCAAATGCAAAAAGGTCCTAAGCCTTTTCCTAGAGTCTGAAAAATCCTGGCCCTGCCATTGAAATTGTTCCCTCATAGCATGCAAGGTTTCCCCAAAAGAAAATTCCTCAGGCAGAGAGGCAGAAGGAATGGAATCTTCTGCATCAGAGTCCTCATAAGGAGAATAAGGGCCCTCAGGAGGGTTTGTATTTTCTGAATCATCAGAGTAATCTGAAGAAACTGGCTCAGGGGGCTCTGCTCTAGGCCTCTTCTCTGGAGGTGGGTGAGAGGCCCTGTCTGGGTGAGGTTGGGATCCCCGGATCAAAGAAATGAGATCCTCTGCTAGACTAAGCATTTGAGTACTAGAGCTAGGCCTGTGAGAGGGGGTCTTAGCAGGAACAGTCTTGGGTTTTTTTTGCTGCTTTAGCCCTGGCAAAAGCCTTAATCGACATGGATGCAGGGGGCCTAGCAGCTCCACGTGTAGGAGTAGATATATCTAAAGGAATAGTATCAGATAAATCCTGTGAACCTGCAAGAGCAGGTGGGATTTCAGTAGCAGATTCAGCCATGCTGGATGAGGCCTCGGTAGGAGGCAAGCTTTCAGCCGAAACCGAGACACTCGCGGTTGACTTAACGTGTCGGTCCTTTTCCTTGCACTTTTTAGTTAATTGCGAAGTCGGAGTTTCCGACGACATGTTATAAGCAAAAGCGGAGCCGAAAAACTCCTCACCAAATTCCGACCGACGTCTAAGTGTCCGTCGGTTGAAAGAAGCACAGGCTAGACAAGCTGCTACGTCGTGGTCTGGGCCTAAACAAGGTAGACAGTAAGAGTGGAAATCTTTATGAGGTATTTGTTTCCCACAAGTTAAACAGTTATTCACTTTTTCTGACATCGGCTGAGGCATGAAAGAGTCCCCAGTACTTAGCTTTAGAAGTCTTCGGTAGTAGTAATCTCTGGTTATGACCGACCGGCACTTGCGAACAGCTTCTGCTTGAGCCGCAAGAAAGACTGAGGAAAATGGTGTCGGCTGATACCTTTATACCCGAAGAACTGCAGCTATGACGTCGGGTGAAGTGCGACATCAGCCGAGGCCAGACCCAGACTTTGGAATCCGGCCGACCGAAGGGCTGCCTGAGGACAGGACAACCCATTTGTTAGGACTGCAGATGCATCCTTGAAGGACATCAGTGGAACCAAAGGAAGCCCTGCTCTGGGAGACCACATGCACTTTGTAATGAGAGATAAAGGTATGAGGGTTTGCCCTAGTAGCAGCTGCACAAATTAAGTCTATAGGCAATTTAGACTGAAAGGCTACAGAAGTGGCTAATGCTCTAGTAGAATGACCTCTTGGTTTTGCTGGTAGATCTTTATGCCTTAAATGCCTTAAATGATAAATAAAGGCAATGGTGTCAGATAACCATTTGGATAAAGTCACCTTAGAAACTGGATGGCCTTGCTTATTGTGAGCATAGGAGAGAAATAACTGGTCTGACTTTCTTAGCTCTTTAGTCCTATGGAGGTAAAAACATAATTGTCTATGCACATCCAGTTTGTGAAGACTGTATTCTACCTTATTGCTATGACTGGGAAAGAAGACGGGGGGATCAATTGATTGATTTAAATTGTTTTCTGAACAGACTTTTGGTATGAAGGATGGGTTGGTTCTTAGAGAAACTCTATCTTTGTGAAACACCATATATGGAGGACAAACACAGAGTGCTTGGAGTTCTGAAACACGTCTGGCTGAGGTAATAGCAACCAGAAAAAATGTTTTCCAAGAAAAATTTTAAGGGACATGATGCTGCTGGTTCAAAGGGAGGCAGAATTAAAGAAGTCAAAACTAAATTGAGATCCCAAGGAGGAGGTGGATCCTTCACTGGGGGGGGTTTATGAAGAGATGCTCCTCTCATGAAGGCTTTGCAGAGCTTACGAGACATTATTACAGAATTAAGAATTCCAATATGAAAATTAGATATGGCAGTCAGTTGTACCTTGATGGTAGCAGCAGCCGCACCCGACTGAAAAAACTCTGCTAGAAATTCTAGAATTTATTTGATGGACTGGGGCTGAAAAGGGGTCTAAGTTTCTAGATTCTGCCCAGTACGAAAATCTTTTCAATTTGCTAGCATAAGTCTTTCTCGTAGTTGACTTATGTGAGGAAACAATAATATCACAAACTGCTGGGGAGATATTTGGGAGCCTGGCTAAGGTAGGAAGTGGAGTAACCAAGCCGTGAGCTTGAGAGTCTGAAGGGATTGGTGTAATCCACCTGACTGATGAATCAAAAGATCTGACACCGGGTCCAGAATCCAAGGCTGGTCTAGGAGGTGGAGGTGCAGGAATGGAAACCATATCTGTCGAGGCCAATAGGGGGCAATGAGGATCATTTTGCAACCCAACGGTTTTGCTTTCTGTATGAGTCTTAGAATTAGGGGAAATGGGGGAAATGCATAAAGGAGTCCCTGAGGCCAATCATGGACTAGAGCATCCCTGGGTGCTTGACCTGGAGGAGGAAGCAGGGAGAAGTAGCTGCTGCATTTGTTGTTGAGAGGAGTGGCAAATAGATCACAGCAAGGCTGGCCCCATTTGCGGAAGATAAGATCCGCAACTTCCTGATTCAGAGACCATTCGTGAGGCATGAGGCTAGCCCTGCTGAGCCTGTCCACTATAACGTTGGATTTCCCAGGGATGTGCGTTGCTGTCAGAAAATGTTGGGAGGAAATCACCCATTGCCGTAGTCTGAGGGCTTCTTGACACAAGGGGTAGGACCTGGCCCCACCTTGCTTGTTGATGTACCACACAACTGACATGTTGTCTGTTTGGATCGCAACAGTCCGAGAAGGAAGATAGTCTTGAAGAGCTTGCAACACTAGGAGCACCGCTCTCATCTCTAGGACATTTATATGCAGATGGTACTCGTGAGGTTGCCACATGCCTTGGACTGTCCTGCCTAGATAATGCCCCCCCACCCTATCAGGGAGGTGTCCGTGGTCACTGTGGCTACCGGATGGGGTTGTATGAAAGGTCTGCCCTGAGACACCAGTGGGGAGACCATCCACCAAGAGAGATGTCTTTTGCATGTTTCTGTAATCAGGATCATGTGAGACTTGGGTAGTTCCTGGAAGGACCACTGCTTGAAAAGAAGCCACTGAAGGATTCTCATGTGGTAACGCGCTAATGGAACAAGATGAATGGCAACTGCCATGGAGCCTAGAGCTTGCAGGACATGTCTGACTTGAATCTTTCTGCTCTGCATTAGAAAAGACACTTGTTGACGAACAGTGAAATACTCTTTCCTGAGGTAACATTGCAAACATCTGTTTTGTGTTTAATTCTGCTCCTATATATGTAACAGATTGACAGGGCAACAAGGCAGACTTTTTGAAATTTACTGCAATGCCCAGTTGGGTGCAGGTTGATATTGTATAACCCCGTGGCTCTAAGAGTTGATGCCTGGTGGTAGCAGTGAGGAGCCAGTCATCTAGATAGGGAAACACCTGGAATCCTTGATGTCTCAGGTGAGCTGTGACTACTGCCATACATTTGGTGAACACCCTGGGGGCTGTGGTGAGACCAAAGGGCAGAGCTCTGAGCTGGCAATGACTGGGCCCTACCCAGAAGCGAAGAAATCTCCTGGAGCGTCTGTCCATTGTGATATGGTAGTACGCATCCTGAAGATCTATAGAGCACATCCAATTGTCCTGACCCAGAAAGGGGAGAATGGACTGCAGTGTTACCATCCGGAACTTTTCTTTTTGTACGGATCAGTTCAATCTGCTGAGATCCAGTATTGGTCTCCAGTCCCCTGTCTTTTTTGGTAATAAAAAGAATCTTGAGTGAGTTCCGGATCCTAGTTGGTCTGCGGGGACTTCCTGAATGGCTTTTTTTTCTAGCAGTTTTGATGCTTGTATGACTGCTTGATCCCTTAGATTGGGTGGGACATATGGGATGGACTTTTTTGACTCTAGAGGGGGTTGATGGAAGGGAATTTTGTAACCTCTGGATATAATAGATAGTACCCATCTGTCTCTTGTTATATTTTGCCAGGCTTTTGGGTACAGCGAAAGTCTTCCCCCGACTGCCTCCAGAGGTGAGCAGTCAGGTAACCCGTCAGGGATGCTGGAAGGGTTTGGCAGAGAAAGTTTCTCTGTCACCCTGATTTTGCGGTCCCCCTCTGCCACGAGGGTGGCGTCTGCCATTGTTGTTTCCCCCTCTACCCCTGGCTGAAAAATCACCACGTGTGTCAGGCAAGGGTCCCTGGGATTTTCAAAACCACATCTTTCCACCCCTCTGACCTTTGGGATAAGGTCTGTTAGGAGTGGAAAAACGGAGTCCCACGGCAGAGAGAGTCTTGCCTTCCTGCTCACACCTGGTAAGCGTGTCTTTCACCTGAGGCCCAAATAGCGAGGAGCCATCAAAGGGAGTATTTGTGAAGGACGCTCAAAAGGGTTCCGCAAATTGACACAGCCACAGCCAAGCATGTCTTATGAGAGCCACTCCGGTACCTGCGGCTCTGCTCGCTCCATCCGCTGCATAGGAAATAAGACTCATGGAGGAGTTGATTACTGAATTAAGAGTCGCAAACTGGGAAGCTGTTTTGGCTGATGCTCCCTCAGCTGTAGGATCTTGTAGGGTATCTCCAAGCTCTTTTAGGAGATCCCTTTGAAGTTGTGTAAAATGAGAGAGATAATTCAGGGACCTCATGGAGAAGGTCGCTGAGGAAATTATTCGCTTCCAATATCTGTCCATCATCCTAGACTCTTTGTTTGGTGGATGGAGAGATGAAAAAGTTTCTACTAACTCTTTCTTGGTGGCTGCTGCTACCACAATGGCATCAACTGGCACACCTTTAGTGAAAAATTGTTTGTCTTGGGAAGTTGTTATGAATTTATTTGGTCTCCTCAGAGTAGGGTGCACAGAATCTGGAGCTGACCAAGCCTTTTGAGTCACTACAGACATGAGTGAATCGAAAGGTGGAGACACCCAGGAGGTGGAGGGTCAGGAACCGAATGCCTCCAGGTATACAGACTTATCCTTGGTAGGGGCTAGGGAAGACCAGCCACCTCTCTGCCTAAGCATTTCAAGGATGTCCGAAAAGGAAACATCTTCTGAGGGGGGACTTGGGGGACCCTTCTGATTCATCCAGGTCTGTATCTGAGGTGACAGACTCAGGGGGAGTCTAGGTGCTTCTGCTTGCACTTCTTCTTCCGGGGAGGCTGCTCTGAGTGATCAGAGGAGGCCTCGGAAGAAGAGGGATCACCCAATGGGGTGTCCTGGGGCATAGGTTCCCTACGCTTCTGGGCCGGAGGAGCAGAGGTTGGCACAGGCACCACGAGGGATGGAGCCGATGGGGCTGATAGTAGGACTGTTTCAGGGGACAGCACACTCCACATGACATCGAAGATGTCCCAACCCCAAGGCAAAGAAAGCTCCAGCTCCAAAGAGACGTGAGTTCTTCTCCACATCGAGGGTGATGGCTCCGAGGCTGATGTGGGAGCCGAGCTTACTTGCGCCAAAGCTCCGAGAAGGAGAGCAGGGTCGGACAAGGGTCTGATGACACTCACCCCCTCGGAGCTGATGAGAGAGCCTCAGTGCCCAGATCCCTCGATGGATGGAACAATCGAGATGATCGGAGCCGACGTCGGAACTGACGAGGAGGTGATTGGTGTGGCTGGTTCTACTATCAGTGTGTCTATGGACTCCAACTCCAAACTAAGTGTAGTCGGAGGAGGAATGGAGATAGAGGCGGATGGAGCCACAACCTGCTGAGGTGTGCTGGAAAGTAATTTCTCAAGGGCCTGTGATTTAAGCAACCTGCTGACTACTCTCTCCACATCCTGATCCGATAACCTAGAGGATTGAGAAAAGTGGGATGAAGAGCGATGACTGCATTCACTTCCTAGTAAGGGTGACTGTGGCACCGAGTGGATTGGCTCCAATGAAAGAGACCTTGCTTGCTTGTGGCGCCGAGACAGCTCCGAGGTAGCAGTTGAGGCCAAGGGAGGAGTTGTCTTGTCGATGGTAGTCAGCACCGACAAACTTGGTTGTTCAAGCCCAAGGGTCAGTTCCGAAGATGGAGCCGATGGCTTAACAGACTTAGAGGATTTCACTGGTTGAGAACTTTTAGCCGAGGAATCCTGTGGTTTCAATAATCCTCAAAGGATTAATTTGTTTTTGCGCTCCTGCAGGACCCTTGGACTAAATGCATGACAGATATAGCAGGAGTCCTGCAAGGTGCACAGCCCCTAAACAATAAACACAGCTAATGTGCCCATCTGTCAGAGACATTTTCTGACAGCCAATGGCTTGACAGACTTAGAGGATTTCACTGTTTGAGAACCTTTAGCCGGGGAATCCTGTGGTTTCAATAATCCTCGAAGGATTCATTTGTTTTTGTGCTCCTGCAGGACCCTTGGACTAAATGCATGACAGATAGAGCAGGAGTCCTGCAGGTGCACAGCCCCTAAACAATAAACACAGCTAGTGTGCTCATCTGTCAGAGACATTTTCTGACAGCATGAGTCACACTTTTTGAAGCTGGAAACTTTGGCCTCTTTAGACATCTTTCAACAACTAAACTAAAGAAGCAAGCAGTCTTTTTTTTTTTTTTTTTTTTTTTTAAGAAAAAAGAAAAAAGGAGAACATCTAACTTAAACGGCTGTCCTAAGGGGGGGGGACTCTCTAATTTAAACGAGTTCAGGGGAAACAGAAAGGCCTGCGAGTATGAAGCGACGGCCAATAAAGCACAACACACAAGAAAAGGTGATAAGGGGATACAAAGAACTATGTAGACAAAAACTTGTTAAAATCTGAAGAATAAACAACAATAATAATAGAAAAAAACTATACTAAGCCTGAGCCAGTAACGAAACAACCTCACAGCTGAAGTGGCAAATGAGATCTGGGTAGCTGACACTGGGCATTGGGATAAGGGTTAGCCTTGAGCCAGTAAACAGCTCTCGAGCTATAGAAGTAGGCCAAGTTAGAGCCAAGGATCAGCTCCGAACCCAAACAGCAAAAACAAAGGCGAGATGGGACAACTTAACATTAAATGTTATGCCTGCTGCCATTACTTCCTGAGTTCTGATGACTTCCTTAGAGCATGACAACAACAATCCCTGAACCTTGGTCATATGACTTTGAAAAATGTTGCCCAGGATAAAAACACCTTCCTCTAATCAGAGTTAACGGTTAAATATACAAATGTGATCTTTTATCAAAGTAACAACACTGACTTGTCCAGCTAACCAAGACACCTCATATACAGAGCAGCCTTCATACATGTGAAAAGTAGAGGTCAAGATACAAATGAAAGGTGCCAGGAATCAATCAATCAAGCAGTTGAAGGCATACTTTCCCTTCTCAGCTAATGTTATTTATTTGAATATTTTTATCTGTTCTCTCTTGCCCTCTCCCACTCCCTCCATCCACCTTGTCCTACACTTTGCTACCTTTTCTGTTTCTGTCCTGTAATTGTATGTAGTGGAAAGCAAAGGGGCTAGGAAAGTTGTGGCTTAAACAGAATATTTCTTATGCACATCTTAACAGAGCTGTTTCTCTACTCATACTGTTAACTGTACTTCTGATAACACTTCTATTTAAAATCTGATTTACAGTGTGTGTTTGGAATGTAACTGGTTGGTTCACTGTAATGTCTGGATTGAAACAGCCTATTTAGAAACACTTCTTTTGATTTATTTATTTATTTATTTATTTATTGCTATGTTTGCACCCTCTGCAAAACTGAGTAAAATATAATGAATTCTGCAGGTAATTACTAGTCAGTGTGAATTGTGTAGACAGTCTAAGTATTTCTGACTAAATTCAGCCACATTTTATATGGTAGCAATCTGCATCAATAACTAACTTCAGTCACATTTTATAAGGTAATAGTACTAGTGGTACTGTCTAATGTGTAAATTCAAATTAACTTTCTAGAGTTCAATTTAGTGCTGCATGTTGCTGTGATGTCTGCTGAAAGCAAAGCTAGATGTTACTCTATCCAACTCATAGCTGCTTAAGTCTTTGAACTTTGCCATTCTACATTTATTTTTACCTAGAGAGTGCAAATGTGTTCAGCCAGTCACTAAGGTCCTCAATTCTTCTTGTTGCCACTATGACTTTGGGCTGTGATCCATCTCAACTACAGATTGTTTAAAAGCACATTGTTACTGGCTACACTACTGCAGCTTAATGAAAAATTGAGGCTTTCCATATTGCAGCTCTCCACCAGTTATAACTTTTACTGAGAGGTTATTTATTTCTGCTATTAGTTCCAGGTGTTAGCTTACTCAGCTACCTATGCTGTCCCATGTAATGTGTACAGATGATAATTTATTTCTTCCTTAGCTCAATTTCTTCACTTGCCTAGCTGATCTGTATACTCTACAACCATTTTTCTGAATGCACTCTTAAGCCATTCCCTCTGAACATTTTTTGTGTTGTACTAACTCAGGGGGAACCCTACACCCATTCCCACCCACCCCATATCATCACATTTACACTTACTTTACCATTTTTACAATCTATATCACTAGTAGTTGACCAATCTAAACTAATTATCAGTAATCAGCTAATGAAAACTAAACACACCACTATTCATATTACATTCTTACCAATAAGGTTTCCATGTCTCCTTTTGTTTCTTTATCAATTTGTTATAATTCCAACAATGAGACTCTTCCTCTCATCTTCACAACACTTAGCCAACCAGCCTAACTTCTGTTCAAGAATTAAACACCCACTGCCAACTCAAACTTATCCTCATAGAAATCTTGACATCTTGACTCCAGCTATCTTATGCTCATTTCTATCAAAACTTTGACTCTGTTACTGTCATAACTTACTAACCCTACTTAACAGGCAGTATTTAACATTATTATATTCTAGAACTTTAGCAACACACAGTTTAACAGTACATAATTGATACATCACCACTGGCATCTCTCCTTACTTTACCTAACATGCTGACAAGCTCAACATTAACCCATCAAATATAACATTTCCACTTAACCTAGCAAAATCAAGTCTCATTTTACCTAAGCACTACCCCTTTCATGTCAAATTGAACAATATATTCACTCTCTTTACAGCTATACTATAAAGATTTGCTTCCTCTTATAAATATACTTTTCTCTCTCACTAACTGTAATTCCCTTCTTCACTTGCACATTTCTGGCTTACAGGATTACACTGCTATAGTAGTAAATTTCTTTAAACATCACTTGTCTCGAATAACCTGCCAGCTTGTTTTCTCCCACTTCTTCTTTCACTAGACCCTTCTTTCTCTCACTTCACTCTTTACACCTTAGGGCTATGCTGATGTCTTGACTATTTCATCCTTCATATAATTACTACAACAGTCTGAGCAGTAGCAGGGTGGTGCAAGTTAAACTTTGCCCAAAGCCTGGGTAGCATAGAGGCTGTACTTCTACTTTTGCCAGGTGTTCTTTCTTCATATTATTTCATTGCTTATCCTAACAGCTCTAGCTTCTACAATTCTAGTCTAGGTGGCATTTAGACTGTATGACCTATCTTTGCACAATGACAAGGTGGCAGATAGGCAGAGCTCCTCCTTCTCTTAGGTCCTTTACTGCTTATACTTCTACCCCAGCAGTCTCATTAGCACTTAGACTCTACAGTTTAAACTATGCACATAGCCTAGGTGAGAGATAAGCTAATATCCTCCTTCATTGCTTAACAGATCCATTTACTTTGTTTGCTATTTCTAAACAGGCTGCACTTTATTTTTTATTCCCAGCTATTTCAAACTTTATACTCTTATTCTCCAACAAACTAGGTGGCAGACAGACTGTGCTACGTAACTTATGCACACAGCCTTGGTGACAGACAGGCTGTGGTCTTCCTCTCAGCTAGTTATTTTAACTCACAGCCTAGGTGGCAGGATGCACTTTTAAATCATTTTAACTCATAGCCTTGGTAGTTGATAAAATATGCTATTGTCTTCTGTCTGGAGCTTCTACTTTTTAACTGAAAGGAATACATTGGATTTACAGCACTGGTGAAATTTAGGTTGGGCGAGTCCTTTACCCACCCTTTCATCTCTTCTTATTAAGATGGAGAAGATGTCATTATATTACTTACTGTCAAAGACTCTTACCTGTCCTTTCTCTCCATTTATCACCCTCCAGGTATGCTGCTATGTCATCTAATAAACCTTTCTACATTTCTCCATCCATTCTCTATCTTAGTCTTTATAATTATAACCCCATCTACCTTGCAGACTCATAATGCCAATTTTTAAGTACTCAACACTTTCATTAGCATGTTGTCTTGCTATTTTGTCTGTCACTTTACCCTTCAGTCTGTTTGTTTCAGATACTTTCCCTCCTTCTCATTATTGTCAGGAACCCTCCAACCTTACACAGGCTCACTACTTTTGAATAAAAATTCACAATCTACAGATTGACACCAGCAATAAACTAACTCACTTATGTTACTAAGAAACAATTTCTATTGCAATCTACAGTCTCCTGAAGGCACAAACCCCATACCAAAAATTAAGGATCTTCTTTCAATACTTCACTATTTCTCCTCAAACTTGTATGTTCAGGAGATATTCACTCAAACTAAGGACCACCTCAGCACAGCCCTTAATTACACGACCCAATCAGCTATCACATCAGAAATAATGTCACACAAACACACACACATATGTGTCTACATATATATATATATATATATATATATATATATATATATATATATATATATGGGTCTACTGCAAATTGTCGAATTCCCACAATCTCGAACTTCATATGGACGACCCCATATGATCGAGTTTGTGAAAGCTCGACTGGACTGCATGGAGATCTGCATACAGCGTGTAACGGGAGTATTTTCCATTACTGTGCTGTAGTGCGATCTCGGAGATGGTATATTTAAGTAGGGTGAGTGTGCAGGGGGGCTTGCCCCCCTGCAAAATACTGATTTTATCAGTATTTTTTTTGTTTTTTGCCAGTTCAAAAAATTGGCTTTCGCGATAATGCCCTTTCACAGTAGTGCAGTTTTGCTCTTATGGGTGTCGATGTTGCTTGTTCGAGATTTGGGGATTTCGAGCAACATATATATATATATATATATATATATATATTTTTTTTTTTTTTTTTTTAATGTATGTATACATGGGTCTATGTTAGATGACTAACTCGACTTCTTGGAAACTCAAAATAAATATCGAAGAGACCATATGCTCGAGTTCCCAAAAACTCTCTCTCTCTCTTCTCTCTCTTTGAGATAATGATATCTCTATAGAATTACCAAATTTTAAATTAATAATGTATACAGATGCTGTTGCTCCTACAATTGAGTACTAGCCCCACTGACTTACAAACAAAGTTACAAGACAAATTCACTCAGTTATGTACCTGGGTCACTTCTAACAAACTACTAATTAACCGTAAGAAAACCAATATCATGGTCTTTGCTTCAGCCAAGAAATTACAAACTATCCATCCAATTCTCTTAACAAGTCTCAATGGGAGCAAAACACTGAATGTCACTGAACAGAAGTACCTAGGACTAATACTTGACCCTACCATTTCTTTTTGTACACATACAGATTTTGCAACTAATAAATTCCTTGCTTAATTTAAACTATGTTACAAGATCAGTCACCTGCTTTCATCCACTGCTCACAGGACCATTGCTAAAAATATTTTACTACTCAAACTGGTAGATGGACTTACTTTCATATTATGCATTCAGCCCACAATATTCACAGAATATAGACTGCTTAGAATAAAATCTGCATATTCATTCTACTGGCAATCCCTACCAGATGCAACAATACAATTTGCTAAGAAATTCCAATTGGTTTTCAGTGCCTCACAGGGATATTTTTCTTCTAAGTACTATTAACTTGCAAGGTTCTGAAACACAGTCACTGAACCCCCCCCCCCCCCATTTAAAAGTGAAACTATCTTTACAAGACAACACTTTTGTACTCAGAATTACAAAGAGCAACAATTTCTGTCTAGTACACCCTCCATTTAAACAGGCACAGGTGAGAGAGCTTTCTATGGACTGGGAGATGCCACCTGGATCCACCTGACTATTGACATCAAACATCTAGAAACCATCAAAAGCTTCAAAGATGCACTTAAAGAGCTTCTCTTTACTGAGTCTACCTGCAACTGCTACAATGACAATGGTTAGGTAACATACCATCCCACATCATGGATTACAGAATACATTTAAAAAACTTTTCTCAGCCTCAATATGACATCTTATGTGCATGTTTTGCACAAGTATGTAGGATTTTATGCATAGTACATAGGACTGCACTGTATTTTATTCATATCTTAGCTTGCATTTTGTATCTATTTCTTCTTTTTCTCTCAATGGACTATGACCGGATCTTTTAATCTTACCCTCAGTAATGTAATTTGACCATTATGCTCTAAATTCTGCTATATACTCATTCTGTGTATAATATTGTTGATGAGAAAGACCATGATGAATTTTCTGGCCTTTGAGCCTCAGGTCATGGCAGAAAAGGGTTAAAAGACCAGTCCACTTATCTGGGGAACAAAGAGTAAGCAAATAAATAAAGCTTTGTACAGACATTGTGCATATAGCAATCCAACAGACAATGCCTGAAACTACGAGCTTTCTTTCTCCATCATGATCTGAGAACATGTCTCTGGGTAGGATAAATCGGAATGTGTAAGTATGCACATTTTATGTCTAGGGAGCAGAAAGGACAGTTGTGGAAGTAAACTTTACCATATCAGTAGATATCTGAATGACCACTGATGCAGTAGCCCTAGCTATGTGGGTTGTATCCTGCATAGGATATAACAACCTGCCAGATTTCAGAACTTAAGGGCACATTTCACATGCCTAAACTGTTACCAGCTGGACCACAGCTGAATAAAATCATCAGTGTGGGTGACAAGCCCTTCAAAGCTTTCATGCCAACTGAGAAAGGGAGGATAGAGCCCTGAAAGAGGCTAATGCTGGGAAAATAAAAATCAAAGTCCTCATTCTGGCAATAAAAAGTATAAAAAATTATGGGGAATGGAGGGAGTGGCTACTGCAGTAGAGAATATTCAAACATCTACTGTTATGCTACATTTACTTACACAACTGTCCTACATTCATCATTTGATTACTGCTGCAGTAGCCTTAGCTGTATGGGTAGACTGCCACAATGTATACTAATTGTGAGAAGGAAGGATGAAGCCCCTGGAGAGTGGTCCGAGCAAAGCCTGCTCTTGACATGGAGAAGGAATCGAGTTTTGTAGTGCTTTGAAAGGGTAGGTACACAAAATAGAGTTGCTGCTTATTACTTCTAGAATGAACCCCTTTCCCAAAAGCCACTGAAGAAGCCAAGACTCTGACAGAGAGTGCATTGACCCTGCCTGGAATTGCCTTAATGTGTGGGTATAACAAAGGGTAACAGCATGAGTTAACCATTTTGAGACAGTCTGCTTTGACATAGGTTGTCCTTTTTTGTTATCTTCATACAAAATGAATAATTGATCAGAGATTCTAAAAATTTTAGTTCTGTCAAGATAACATCTGAGTTGCCTGTGGGCACCCAAAGTATGAAGAATCCTCCTCCCCTCTTTTTAGGCTCTGAAAAGAAGACAGACGGACACACAGATGCTGGCTTTCTACATCCTTCCCTAAAGAAACCATAGTACTCAGTGATTTTAATATAGACTGGAACTCCTGTACCACTTTAGAACCCACAACCCATATAAAAATCTACGGCTTCTCTCAGACTATTACCACCCCCACTAGGATCCATAAACCCACAGGCAAAGAAAGTATATTAGACTGGATCTTAATAAACTGCCACTCTCTCTCTTACAAAGTAAGTGTCCTTCCTGATGATATTAGTGACCACTCACTAACCTACCTATGCAGACAAAAATCCTATATTCCAAATCAACCTACCTTTAAAATCACCCGCAACAAAAAAAATTTAATCCAGTCAATTTTCAAACTGAGCTTCAAGCCTGTGACTGGTCACCCTTAAGGCACCTGCCAATTGACGAAGCAGTATCCCATTTTAACTCCACATTCCTACAAATTTTAGAATTCCATGCCCCCTCACGCTCCATAAGAACTAGATGCAAAGCAGCCCCATGGCTCACTAAAGAAACCAGACAACAAATCCTACAAAGAAACAAAATCTGGTCCAAATGGAGAAACACCAAAGACCCAATTGATCAGCAACACTTTAGACAAATAAGAAATGCAACCAAAAAAATCAATACTTCAGGATAAAAAACACTATTTCTTCAAACTCCAACAAAATTACCGTAGTCAACCCAAAAGCTTCTGGTCAGGCATAAATAAACTCTTACATCCAGGACTCTCTAAAACACCGACCCCATCTGGTCTCTCCCAAAAACTCTCCAAATGAGATTGCTAATGCTTTTAACAGCTTTTTTACTGACACTATCCAATCTCTAGCAAACTCCCTACCACCTCTCAGCCCTACCCAATCACCCTCCCCCACTACCTTACCACCTACCTTTTACTTAAAACCTATTCCCACAGCCCTCATCTATACTCTGCTTCATAGGCTCAAACCCTGTACACCCTCAGCCGATCTCCTACCACCTGAATACCTTCAAACTGCTGCTAAAGCTCTTGCCTACCCCATCTCTATTCTTATTAATAGAACCATAACTGAAGGATCCATTCCTACTCTATGGAAAATCTCTCATATAATCCCACTTCACAAAGGAGGGAACTCAACTGAACTCTCTAACTTCCGGCCCATAGCCCTACTATCACCACTAGCCAAAATTATGGAAAAATGTATCCACCAACAAATTCCTGACCACATTCTCCAATATAACCTCCTAGCTGACTGTCAACATGGTTTTAGACCATTCCACAGTACCACTACTGCTCTCCTGTCCTTTACAGACTGTATTAATAAACATTGTAACAATAACATGCTCTCCTCTGCACTATTCATTGATCTCTCAAAAGCTTTTGATATGGTCAACCATCAATTATTACTCAATACACTCACCTCATTCTCACTTGACACACAGGCATTACAGTGGTTCAAGTCCTATATGCACAATAGACAGCAAGCTGTTCTTTGGGATAATAATCTATCCAAGCATCTCCCTGTTACCCTTGGTGTCCCACAGGGATCTATCCTGGGACCTCTACTATTCTCCATATTCATTAACGACCTTTCTACTAATCTACCTCTGCCTACCTGCATACAATATGCAGACGACTCCACTTATATTTGTAAAGCAACCACTTTATCTGAACTCCAGGCCATCACCCAATCAGTATTCAACCACATTGAAAACTGGTTCCAACAACATCATCTCCTCCTTAATGCCAAAAAAAACAAGCTATTATTATTTACTCCAACTAACAAATCCACCCCACTAGATTTCTCTATTACCTCCATTGATGGTACTATCATAGCTCCTGACCCAACTACAAAACTCTTAGGTGTATTGATTGACCACAACCTCAACTTTGATGCTCATATTAATGCCACCATCAAAACTGTAAACAGAAAACTTGGATCCTTATATAGAATAAAACCTTTTCTTACACCAGAAGCCAGAACTACTATTGCCCAGACCCATCTGATCTCCACCCACTTCTATGCCTCGCCAGTTTATACAAATCTTTCCAAAAGCAACCTAAACAAACTGTCTACTTCGTATAACAATATTGCCAGGTTTGCTACTGGGTCCTCATTTAGAACACATCACTGTCTAAACCTAAAACTTCTAGGATGGCTTGAACTAAATAACCAGCTAAAATTTCAACAACTCTCCATTACTCATAAAATACTATATCAACCTAGTAAGACTCCTATTCTCAGCAGCCTTATCTCCCCCTACACAAACCTTTCTAACCTTTGCTCAGCAAATAAACTTCTGGTTACCTCCCTGAAATCCCACAACAAGGCAGGTGATTCTCTTTTCTCTAATTCTGTGGGGAAGGCTTGGAACATACTTCCCACTAATCTTACATCTCTTTCATCATTACCTCTCTTTAAAAATCAACTAAAAATTCACTTAAAATCACAATGGCTTTGTCCTTGTACTAACCCAGACTAACCCCCCCCCCACCATTACCTTTTCTATATCTCTCCTCCTTACCCACTTTGAAGTATAACAGCAATTCCTCACTCTTCCCCATCCTAGTATCTTATTCCCAACATGCTATCACTGGGCATGCTCCTTACTACTTATTCATTCCTCTGTGAACTCATCTTCCCACCTCATACATAAACCTTTCTATTTCTTCCACTTAGACTATAATTACTTCCTCTTGTACTTACCCTCCAGATTTTTTCTCCTACTTCCCTGTCCTCTAAAATTTCACCATCTACCCTGCGTTTTACACCTTACATTACCTTTTTATTCACCTTTCATAACCTTTTTATAGCATTTTTAAAGACACATTCTTACCCTTTATACTAATATTGAATGATCTATCCCTTTCTCTTGGTCATAATACTGCATTCTACCTTATTAACCTACTACTCACAATCTGTTTATTTTTAGTTTCTATATAACCTAAGCTGATGGAGAAATTTTTATTTACTTTACATATTGCATGTATCCTTTTTTGTATTGTGTTTCTTTTGTATTGTCTTGATTTTATCTAGTTTAAAAGCAGAGCTTTTCTCCCCGGGCCTCTACTGAAAATGGACATATATCCAGTTGGACTAGCCCGGTCAACAAATGTAAAATAAAAATAAAAAAAGTAAAATAGATAGATAGAGACAGATAGATAGATAGATAGATAGATAGATAGATAGATAGACAGATAGATAAGATTATTAGCTTGACTCAATGTAAAGTCAGATACCACTTTAAGTATAAAAGAAGGATTAGTTCTTAAAGAAATCCTGTCTTTGTGGAAAATGAGATAAGGCTGACTACTGTGAAAGCTTGTAACTCAAACACTCCTCATGAAGAAGCTATAACAATCAGTAAATCTGTTTTTCATGGTATGAACCTCATGGTGCAAGAGGATTGGTGTAATGGTTAAAGTGTTTACCATAGAGACACAAGGTACAGGATTTGATTTTTTACCTTTGAGGAAATTAAGTAGGCTTAAAATGGTCCACAAAGGCAGCTAGCTTTATACTTACTTTAATATAATATAATATAATATAATATAATATAATATAATATAATATAATATAATATAATATAATACAATACAATATAATACAATATATATTTCTGCTGGACTGGTTCAAATAGAGCATGAGTTAATTTTTCCAAAATACACTTGAGATCTCAAGGAGAATACTCCTGTTTTCTAAGTAGTCTGGTATACAACACCCTTTTCAAAAACATTTTAACATAGGAATGCACTGAAAGGCAAGGGTCCATAGACAGACATGCTGAAATGGATGGAAAATGAACCTTGACAGAGGGGATAAGAATGACCAGATTATAACAACTTATACAAATTTTGTAGAACCAGGCAAATACTAGCCTTAAAGTGGTCCTAGTTCTTGTCTCTGCATCAATTACAAAATATTTTCACTTTAGTAATGATTTCCTAGAAGCAAATTTCTTTGCCTCTATTAATACCAGCTTTACATTCTCAGAACATAGGCACCTAAAAAGTACTGTATTAAAACTCCATCATCCAGGCAGTTAGCTGAAGTTGTTTCAGGATGGGTTGTATCAAACAACCCTTGTCATGTGTGAGTAAGTCTAGTCACTGAGGAAGCTTGTGATAATTTCCTTTGGCCAATTCCAAAATAATGTCTACTGTTGCCTATGCCAGCAGGAAGTCACCACAGTGATCTTTGAAGAGACTTTCTCAATCATCAGAATAATGCTAGATACCAGTGGAAAGGGGTGAAAAACATACTGGAAAATTCCTGTCCGTAGAAAAGAAAATACATGTTTTCCAAACCTGCTTGCTTGATTCTTGGTGCAGAATTATGCCAGTTGTTTCTTGTGAATAGAAGTGTATAGATCTGTCTGAAGTAAATTCCTCACAATTGGATCAAATTCTGGAAGACCTCCTAATTCAATTTCCATTCATGAGGGTCTGTCCTGGTCTTGCTCAGCTTATCTGCCAGAAAAATTTGCTCTGACAAACTGTAAGATGCCTGCATAGTGAGATTATGCTGAAACGCTATAACACGGGCTACTATGGCTAGTCTGCAGATATGGTAAGACCTGCTCCCTCATATATTTGTTTATGTACCATATCACTGTGGTATTGCCTCTAATGATTTGTAATGGTCCAAAGGACAACATATGATTAAGAAAGTTGAAAGCATTTATTACTGCCAAAATATATTTTACATTTATGTATTACAGTCTGTCCAGTTTGTTCCGAAGACCCTACACTTTTACTCTCATAGAAACTGCTCTCAAGGCAAAGTCTGTGTGGTCTGTAGCAAAAGACTGTGCTGGAGATGGAAGGGAAATTGGATATCTGGATTCAGATAAATCAGGTCTCTCCATCAAAGCAGTTCCTTTTTCACAAATCCCAACACAGGACTCTGGAATGTCAAGGGATGTTGATGTTAGATCATACAGACCCTTCTTATGTAGAGTCTTTCTAAAGGAATCCTGACAAAGATGCCATGAATTGCTGCATCTTAAGAAATTTACTTCCTGAAGCTTTGGATTGAGTGGAAAAATTCAGAAGACGATCTATATCTATATCTACTTTTTCTGTAAGAAAAGCTCTTTCAGCTGAGGAATTTACATGGCGACCGAGGAAAAAATCCTTTAGGAAGGAGTAAAAAGTACAGTTTTGTACCTACCATAAATGTAGATGTTCGAGTGTATACCCTGCTGTAGTCATCACACTTGGGGTTATCCTGTCGTCAGGCGGTCCCGCAGTCGGCCTGAATTCCAAAGTCTTGGTCCGGTGTCGGTTGCTGCCGCTTCTTCCCTGACGTCAGTGCGCCAGGAGTATATAAGAGGCATCCAACACCATTTTCTTCAGTTTTTCTTTCCCCAGATGTCAGGTGCCCCCCAAAAGGTGGTCAGTAGGTAGTACCAATAATAAAAGTTTATCACAAACAAAACATCCCTCCAGCTATAAGCCAATACACCACAAAGGTTGTATCAGTTTTTTAAGGTATTGAAAGGTTTTAGTTAGGTCAAAGGGGATGGAGGGAGGGTAACCTGGACTGCAGCAGGGTATACACTCGAACATCTACATTTATGGTAGGTACAAAACTGTACTATGTTCATCGTGTTACCCTGCTGCAGTCATCACACTTGGGTAGAATCCCAAAGCTAAGGATGGGAGGTGGAGTCAAACAGGGTTAGAGGAGGCTAGAAGGCCCTGCAAAACTGCAGAGGCAAAGCCAGCTCTAGTCTTAGAATAAAGTGGTAAGTGATAGTGTTTGGTGAAGGTGTGTACTGAACTCCAAGTTGCAACTTCCAGAATATCCTTGGTTGGAACCCCCCTGAGGAAGGCTGTTGATGTAGCTGCTGCCCAGGTAGAGTGGGGCCTTATGCTAGCAGGAACTGGTTTTCTATGGTAGGTGTAGCAAAAATGTATGCAATGTCCTATCCATTTGGAAATGGTCTGTTTTGAGATAGCCTTTCCTTGAGATGCTGTAGCATAGGATACAAAAAGCTGGTCAGATTTTCTGAAAACCTTAGTTTTATCCAAGTAGTAACGTAGCTGCCTGTGAATGTCCAAGGAATGCAGGAGTCTTTCTCCTTTGTTCTGTGGATTTGGAAAGAAGGTGGGTAAATGGATGGTTTGATTTAGAGCCACACTGGATACCACCTTAGGCATAAAAGAGGGGTTAGTTCGTAGAGAAACTTTGTCTTGATGGAAAATGAGGAAAGGCTCTACTGCCATTAGTGCCTGAAGCTCTGACACTCTTCTGGCTGAAGTAATTGCTAGCAGCAGGGCAGTCTTCCATGATATAAACTTTAAGTCAGCTGAGAAAGCTGGTTCAAAAGGAGGTAGCGTAAGTTTTTCCAGAACAAAATTGAGGTTCCAAGTTGGTGTTGGTGCTCTCCTGGGAGGCCTAATGTTTTTGGCCCCTCTGAGAAACTGCCTTAGAAGTGGATGTGAAAATAAGGGAAGATCCGTGTTGTAGTGAGCTGAAATAGCTGAGGCGTGGATTTTAATAGATGAAAAAGAAAGGCCTTTGTGTAACATCTCAGTTAAATATTGTAGAATCTCAGGAATGTCCGACTAAAGGGTATCTTGGCCTTTAGCTTGGTTCCAGGCATAAAACCTTTTCCATTTGTCTGAGTAGGCTTTCCTGGTGCTGGGCCTCCTGGCTTCCAGAATAACCTCCATAACAGCTTGTGAAAGAGGAGCTGGCTGGTTGCTTAGGTGATTTTCCATGCAGCCAAATTTAAGGTTTTGAGCTGGCTGTGTAGGATCTGACTGTCTTGCTGTGGGAGCAGATGAGTAATTTGTGGTAAAATCCACGGTGGGCCCTGGGCCATATTCCTTAATAATGGGTACCAGTGCTGGCATGGCCAGTCTGGGGCAATGAGTATCATTCGGGGTCTCTCCATCCTGACTTTCAGCAGCACCTATGTGAGAAGGGGCAATGGAGGGAAGGCATATACTGTCAGCATTTTCCAACTGAATGAGAGTGCGTCCACTTTCCAAGCTTGATGGTGAAATGTCCTTGTGCAAAATTTTGTTAGCTGATAGTTTGGGGGCTGGCAAACAGGTCTATGTCTGGGTGCCCCCATTTTTGAGTTATCATTGCAAATACTTGTGGATCCAGTTTCCACTCATGGGGATCCATGATGTTTCTGCTTAGGTCGTCTGCCAATGTGTTCTTTTTTCCTGGCAGGAATTGAGCTTGTAATTGAACTTGGTAAGCCAGTGCTGTGTTCCACAAGGTCATTGCTTGCCTGCATAGAGGGTAGGAGTGTGTACCCCCTTGTTTGTTTATGTACCACATTACTGTGGTATTGTCTGTCCTTATTGTAAGCTGTCCTGGATGTAAGAGGTCCTTGAAGGCTGTCAGGGAATTCTGTAGCATTTCTTTTTGATTGATGTGCAGATTCCTTTGATCTGCAGTCCATATGCCTTGAACGCACCGCCCTGCCATGTGTGCCCCCCAGGCATAGTCTGATGCATCTGTTGTCATAGTTTGCCTGGCTGGGGGTAAAGTGAAAGGCTGGCCCTTGTTGAGGTGACATGCCTGTGACCACCATAGAAACTCCTGTTGAAGGCAGGGAATGACAGGTATCATTATTTCCAAGCTGTGGCTGTGTTGAGTTCATACGCTTTTTAGGTACCATTGTAATTTCCTCATATGCAGTTTTGCAAATGGTATTAGTAGTATGCAAGACGCCATGAAGTCCAAGGTCTGCAGAATTTTTCTTGCAGGGAGTTGGGTCTTTGTTGCTATTGTTTTGAAGTATTGAGTTAGTTGTAGTTGTTTGACTGGCGTCAGATAAGCCATTTGGGCCATTGTATTCAAGCTGGCACCCAGGAATGTCATATTTTGTGAGGGCACTAGTTTTGATTTCTTTTCGTTTACTGTGTACCCTAGGCAACTTAGAAGGTGTTTTACAAAAGCCAGATGTTGTAAGAAAATGTCCTTGCTTTCTGCTTGGATGAAGGCAGTCATCCAGGTATGGATATATTTGAATTCCTCTTTGTCTGCAGTATGCAATAACTGGTGCCAGGCATTTTGTGAAGACCCTGGGTGCAGTAGATAAGCCAGAGGGCAGTGCAGAGAACTGGTAATGGGTTGAACCTGCAATGAAATGGAGGTATCTTCTGCAATTTTGTCTGATAGGGACATGCAGGTATGCCTCCTTGGGGTCCAACGTTACTAGCCAAGCTTTCTTGCCCAACATGGGAAGAAGCTGCTGTAGTGTTAGCATCTTGAATTTGGGTACTTGCAAGAATGTGTTTAGAATTGAAAGGTCCAGAATGGGTCTCCAAGCATTGTTCTTTCTGGGGACTAGAAAGAGCCTTGAGTAAAATCCTTGGCCTTGTTCCTGTGTAGGTACCAGTTGAATGGCTCTCATGTTCATGAGAGCTGTAATTTGTTTTTGTGCCTCTGCCCATTGATTTTGTGGCAGGTTTGGCATTCCTTTTATCATTGGCAAGGTGTGGAAATGGAATCTGTATCCGTGTGAGATAATGTCTAGGACCCATTTGTCCTTTGTGACGATGCGCCAGTTGTCTGCAAAAAGTGCTAATTTTCCTCCCAAGTGAGCTGCCAAGAGAGTTTTGCTTGGCAGTTTGAGGTGTAAGTCATTGTGTTTGCCTTCTAGTAGTTTGGGACCTGTCTTCTCCCCCTTCTGTGTTGCAGTGCCCCATTGGCGAGGTTGGGTGCCTGTATTTAACCCTCTGTGGTCTGTCAGAAGCTGGAAAGGACCAATTTTTTGTTGGCCAATTTCTGCTGAAGCGTGGGGGCTGTACTTGTAAGAAATCTTTGACCATCTGCATAGATTTTGCCTTGTCCTCCATTTTCTTTAAAACCTCTTCTGCTTTAACCCCAAATAAGACATCCTGCTGTAAGGGTGCATCTAGTAACTTTGCTTTAACATGATCAGGCAGAGTTTGTTCCTTTAATCAAGCATGCCTATGTATAACAGACCCAGTAACAGCTGCTCTACAGGAAGCTTCCAAGGAATCAAATCCACATTGTAAAGTATGTTTGCCCACCTGTTCAGCTGCATGCAACAGATCCTGCATTTCCTTGAATTCAGACTGTTGAGGGTGCGTGTTCATCTTTTGTTTTATTTGAGACATTAGGAATTGCTGGTATTTAAGCATGTGAAATTGACAATTTAGTGCTCTCATAGCTAGAGTAGCTGAGGTGTAAACCTTCTTCCCCCACCTATCTAGTGCTCTGGAGACCCTTTCAAAGGGTAGAGGATTTTTTGCCATAGAAGTCTTAGCCCCTTTGGGACCCTGGGAGATTGTCTCTGGATCAGCAACAGGGCTTTTGTAAAGGAATTTGTGTGAGTCAGGCACTCTATAGTATCTATCTGGTTTGGCTGGGGCAGGAGGCAGAGAATCTGGATTTAGACTAGATTCTAAGTAAACATCATCCACAATGTCTAAAACTGGGGGGATAGCAAGTGGTCTGTGCTGGGGGAGTAAAAGAAACTCTCTGAACCTTTTCTTTGAGTCGGAGTAGTCCTGACCTTCCTAGTGGAAATGTTCCCTCATGGTATGTAAGGTTTCCCCAAAGGAATAGTCTTCAGGGGGAGAAGCTGAGGGAATGGAATCTTCAGCATCAGAATCTTCATAAGGGGGACAGGAGTAATCCTGTTCCTTAGAGGAGCCTGAAGAAATAGACACTTGATCAGAGGAGGCATAATCCTCCTCTTGTCTAGGCCTTTTGTCGGGGGGGGGGGGTTGGGAACCCCTGATTAAAGAAATCAAATCTTCAGCCATTTTAAGCATCTGTTTCTTAGGCATGGGACCTTGAACTGGAGACTGAAGTGCAGTCTTTTTTGGTTTTAGAGGAGTCTTAAGCCTAGCATAAGATTTTATGGTGAGAGTAGTCGGTCTGAAGACACCTTCTGAAACCGAAGGTGTTTCTACAGCACTGGCTTCTCCTTCTGCAATGTCGTCGGTAGGGCCTAAAGAAAATGGCTGCATCGGCCTAGAGCTCCCTGCCAGAGAATCCGAAGTGGTCTGGGGTTCCAATTTTGCGGTAGCCAGGGGCTGCGTAGGCGCCTCACTGAAAACCAGAGAACCGGCGACCGGCCCAGCCGAGGCCTCGTAGTCTGGCTTGGATCTAGGCTGCCTGCCTTTATCTTTGCGTTTTTTACGCACGCCGGTAGTCGGTTGCTCCGACGGCATAGTGTAATTAAATTTCCTACCGAAGTAGTGTCATGCGAAATCAAAGTGTCGCTTTATAGTTCGCTTATTGAACCTAGCACAAAACCGACAACCAGTGACATCGTGGTCTGGGCCTAGGCAAGGTATACAATAAGAATGAAAGTCCTTATGAGGTATTTGCTTCCCACAAGAAATGCAATTGTTAACTTTTTCTGACATCGGACTGAGGCAAGAAAAGGTTCCCCAATGGGGTACTTAGCTTTGAAGACTTCGGATTGAAACTCAATTCGAAAATCTCAGGTGTCGGCCGACCGGCACTTGCGAACTGCTTCTGCTTCGGGCACCGCGTGGCAAGAAAGACTGAAGAAAATGGCGTCAGATGCCTCTTATATACCCCTGGCGCACTGACATCAGGGAAGAAGAGACAGCAACCAACGCCGGAACAAGACTTTGGAATTCAGGCTGACTGCGGGACTGACGACAGGATAACCCCAAGTGTGATGACTGCAGCAGGGTAACACGATGAACATCAAAGACTTTTGGATGTTCTCTTGAAACCCCGTACTGTGAAAAAGAGCTCTCACCCAAGTGAGAGATTCCTGACACTTTGAAAAAGGCTCTGCAAAGATAAATGAGTCATCCAAAGAAAAATGTGAATACTATGCAGACTGCAACATGCTATGACTGGAGCTGGACATAGTGTGAACACTCTTGAGCAGTGAATAACCCACCCAAAGGATAATGCAAAGCTCTGAAAGTGTAACTCAGACATAGAAAATCCTATGAAACATTTTAATTCTAAGGCTATAGGAATATGATGATAATTATTCTTTAAATCTACAGTTACTAAAACCTTAAAGCAGGAACCAGAGGTAACAGATCATGAAGGGATAACATTTTGAACGTCGGGACTTTTAAAAACTGGTTTTCGAAATGAAAGGTCTGAGACTGGCCACCAGGAAATTTCTTTCTTTTGGGTACCATAAAAATCTTGAATGAATACCTTTCCCTATCAGAGAAACAGGGACAGCTTCTGTTACTCCACAGTCAGCAGGTACTGAAAAGCTATTACCCAGGCTACCATGGGTAATGTACTACTTACAGTGCAAATATCAAATACAGTTTTCTTCAAAAACATCTAAGGTTTTACCTGATGTGATGCAAGAGTTTGTATGACATGGCGTGAATGACCTGAGACGTACCTTCCTGGACTACATGAAAAGAGACATAGAGGAGCTCTCTGAGCATGTAGCCCAGGCCGGTATGACCCTGACCTTGAGTAGCATCTTACCCTCATCAAGAATGATGCCACAATATGAAGACAAGATGATCAATTTCAACAACTGGCTTAAGTTTTGGTGTCATTCAAAGGGGATCCAATGCCTGTCAGCCTGGAATGACATGCTCGACAAGCCACGATGCTTCGCTAGGGACGGCTTGCACCTTTCCCCCCTGGGCTTTCGGATATTGGCAAAGGCTCTTGCGACCCCCATAGTGCCTTTTTTAGGCAAGGCTCAAAAGACAAACCCACCTTCAT
Source organism: Protopterus annectens (assembly GCF_019279795.1). Lineage (NCBI taxonomy): Eukaryota > Metazoa > Chordata > Ceratodontiformes > Protopteridae > Protopterus > Protopterus annectens. The sequence continues at coordinate 478,797,706 of NC_056749.1, read as the reverse complement.
AGGTATCACAAGGGATAAGAAACTAAGAGTAATGCTACTCAACGCCAGAAGTCTAAACCTCAAGATGCATGCACTCGAAACTCTCCTTAGCATGGAGAACATCAATATCTGTGCAGTGACAGAAACCTGGTTCAAGGCTCCCGAGAGCACCCCAGCACTACCAGGTTATACCTCATAACATGCTTTTCAGCCCCAAAACTTGGACCGAACCACAAAAGGAGGGGGAGTATCAATATTCGTCAAAGATACCCACACCCCCAGGTTGGTGGCACAGCACGAAGCATCAGAGACTATCCATGTGCAACTAACAGTGGGTAAAACTCCCTTCCAGTTTATAGCCTGCTACAGACCACCCTCCCAAACCCAGGAACCCCACTCGGCCTTCCTGAGAACACTGGAAAATATGAATGTCTCTCCAAACACCATTATATTGGGTGACTTCAACTACCCAAACATAGACTGGGAGCATTACTCTAGCTCCAACACCCTAGCCCAAAGGTTCCTAGAATTTATAAACTCAAATTCTATGGAACAACTTGTTACCACTCCCACAAGAGGGGGAAAACATACTGAACCTGATCATCACCAACATGGGGACTTTATGCTCCAGACCATAAGTGTATCCCTCACTGGTAAGATCAGACCATAAACTAATCTCACTGGATATTCACATCCCGACCCCACCACCTGCCCAGAAAACCACAGTGAAAAACTTCTCTAAAGCAAATTTCATACTCCTCAAAACCGAGGTGGAATCCTTCAAAGCCCCCGGGCCTGTGGAAAATACGGCCCAGACCGCAGAATCCTTTATAAACGCATTCTATGAACACCTTCAGGAATGCAAGGATCATGCAATCCCAAATAAAACCAAGACCCAATTCTCCAAAGGCAGACGTCCTGTCTGGTGGACCCCAGCCATAAACAAACTATACAATATAAGGAGGAAGCTACTACATGATAGAGCAAAATCCCAAAAAGGGAAGGCATCTCTGATCAGTATTAGCAAAAAACTACGGGCACTCATAAAATCGTCTAAGGCCAGCTTCGAGAGAAAAATTGCACAGGACACTAAGGATAATCACAAGGCTTTCTTTAGTTATGTTAGGAACCTGGGTGGAAATTCCCAGATATGCTCAGAATTAGTCCAAAATGACAAAAAATACACCGAACCCACAGACATTGCCAACATCCTAGTTGACAGGTTCAGTGCAAACTTCTCCCCCCCTTCCCCATCAAAAGGGCAAATATCTATCCCAGCAGAGTTCTGCCCCCCTGACATCTCAGATGCTCAGGTAAGAGCTGCCCTCTCCAAAGCAAAAAACACAGCATCAATGGGACCAGACGGTGTCCCGGGCTGCGACCTACATAAACTCCAAGAAGAGCTAAACCCAAACATAAAACTACTGTTCAATCTCAGCCTTACTACAGGATATGTACCCAAAGAGTGGCGTACAGCAACAGTGGTCCCTCTCCACAAAGGTGGTGCCTCAATGGATCCTGGAAACTATTGCCCCATAAGCCTGACTAGCTTGGTCTGCAAAGCTATGGAAAGGATCATCATGGACCTCATAAATAAAGATATTGGGGACCTACAGACACTGGATCCTACCCAGTTCAGCTTTGTTAAGGGCAGATCCTGCCTCTTAAACCTGGTCGATTTCTTTGAAACAGTCACCATGGTCATTGACAAGGGGAAGGTGTTCCACACTGCCTACCTGGACCTCGCAAAAGCCTTCGATACAATACCCCACTCGGGCATTATAGATAAGCTCATCAGCTTAAATATAAACCCCTATGTCACTAGATGGGTTGCAAACTGGCTCAAGGACAGAACCCACATGGTTAGAATTGCTGGAGCCATGTCAGACTACAAACCAGTTACAAGTGGCGTCCCACAAGGCTCAGTCCTGGGACCTCTCTTGTTCGGAATATATTACTCGGAGGTACAGGCCAACACGGAAGGACTGTGGCTGACCAAGTTCGCAGATGACTGCAAACTGGGCGCCATAATCGACTCTCCAGCCGACACAAGCATCCTCCAAAAGGGTCTCATAGAATAAGACAACTGGTGCCAGAGCCATGGCCTCAAGCTAAAAGTCAAAAAGTGTATAGTCATCCCCTTTGGCAAAAACAAAGTGCCCACAAATTACCACATAGGTGGTAATCCATTAAGTACAGAAGAAGTAATTAGGGACCTGGGGACCCAAGTTGATAGCAATCTCTCATTTGACAACCACGTGGCCAAAGTGGTTAGAAAAACATTTTATATAGCCCACCTAATCATGAAGGGATTCACACCTAGATCAGGGGAGGTCATCATGCCTCTTTACTCATCCCTCATCAGGCCCATAGTTGAGTACAATGCCCCTTTTGGGATGTACCTTACCAGACACCTGCAGCAACTGGAAAGACCCCAAAAGTACCTCACCAAGAGGATCATAGGGCTCAAACAGATGCCATATGCTGCCCGGTTAAAGAAACTCCAGCTCTACTCAGTGGCATACCGCCTGCTCAGAGGCGATCTGTGCCTGGCGTATAAAGCCATGTCCAACCGAAATTAATGGACATGCTGCACCTCAGAAAATCCAAATCCCATCGAGCTACGCGCTCGAGAGACTTGAACCTCAGCACTGAAATAAACAGGACATGCTGGAGGGACAGATTCATAACCCAGAGGCTCCCTTCACTCTGGAATAAAATCCCAGTCCAGGTTAGGCAGAGTCCCTCATTGACTCTCTTCAAGAGGAATCTTGATGAGTGGATGGGAGATCGTAGGTTTACCCTGAGTATCACTTCTGTATCACTGTTAGACAGAAACACAGTATACTAACCTCAAAAAAGGGCATAGCAAAATTAATTTAAAATGGGTGGCGAAAGCCAAACACACTCTGGCTAGGCTTATAAATGCCCTAGGGCAGATAGCCTAGTATGAACCTATGAACCTATTTGTTTTCTGAAGTATTAATGGCAAGAGGAAAATAGAAGTTTGATCTGGTGGATGAAGAGGACTCTCTTGTAAGGGAGTTCCCACTGCCATCTGTATCCCTGATCTATCATTCTCAAAACCCATTTGTCTGAAATTCTCTGTTGACAAACAGAGAAATGGAGTGCCAGATTTTGGGGTTTTGGGGGAAGACTAAAAACTTGCTGGGTGGGAATGGGGTCCTCAGGAGATAGTCATTCAGATTTGTTGGACTGATATTTCTTGGGGGCTCCTCCTTTCTTTTTAGAGCCCAGCTGCCATTGTTTTTTTAATATCTGCTTGCCAGATGCTTGCTGTGTCTGCTTATTTTCTTTATTTATTTGCTTATTTTTTATAAAAGGTTGCAGAGGTAGTTGTAAAACCTTTAATACACATGGGGAAGGCCGAAAAATCTGAATTACCCCCGATTTAGTTTCCCTCTCTCATCACACATTTGATTTATGGAGCAGAATGCCCAAAACAACCTATCTAAAGGATAATTCGAATTTCAGCTTTAACGTCCTCAGGTAGACTTTGTATATGTAACCAAACAAACCTTCTCATAACAGTTACAATAGCAACTGCTCTTGAAAAGGCATCATCAGAATCATAAAAAAGTTATGTACTTACCATAACATTCCATGTGAGTTGTTCATCTCACCTTCATTCTTACAGATGGCTGGGAGCCAATCCCTCGGCTCCGAGTCGGCCTACTACAAAGCTTGAGGTCTTCAAATAGCTCGAGGTCAAGTCCCTATCCCATGATGCACCTAGAGTTACCTCAGATCTTGTTTGCTGTGTATAATAATTCCATATGTCATTCTATCAATCCATAAGAGAAAGTATAGATGGGTTGAGCAACCAGGAAGGATACAGCATCTCCGGCTTCTAAAAGCCCAGGAGGGGGTAGGAGGGAGGGAAGTAAGAATGAAGGCGAGATGAACAACTCACATGGAACATTACGGTACGTACATAACTTCTTTATGTGAAGTTGTTCTATCTCGCCGTTCTTTCTTACAGATGGGTAGCGTCCCAAGCACCATCTATCGGCTCTATATTTTATTCTCGAAAGCCGACAATGTCGAATCTGACATTGTCGGCATGAGAATATTGAATGCTCAGAATCTTGAGCGTGTAAACAGAAATCTCCGTAAGGGGAGATTTCCGTTTACTGCAATGTATTGTGGTCTCAGAGTTGGTATATTTAAGTAGCGGGGGGTGTGGGGTGCAGGGGTGCTTGCCCCCCTGCTTAAACCCATTAAGGTAAAAATTTAAAGTTTTCAAGGAACTCTGACAACATGGTGTCGACCATATTGCATTCGATGTTCCATAACTTCGATGTTATAATGCAGACCCCATCTATCTTGGGTGGCTCATGGGAGTATGTTCTTCAGGAGAGTAGACCCAAAAGAGGCCCTGTCAACTTTGTAATGAGTGATAAAGGTATGAGGTCTTGACGAAGTGGCTGCTGCACAAATGTTATCAACAGAAAGTCTGAAAACAAAACCAGATGCATTCCGACCCAGCCTATGACTGAAGTGCACAGAAACAGAATTCCAAAAACCAAGGTCACGAAATTTACTCCAACAGCAAGCACTTTATAAGCTCAATCCAACAGGCTTTTCGTCGGAACCAACCCGACTTCTTCAGAAAAAACAGTTACACATTTAAAATTTTAATCACATGATTTAAATACTAGCTTGAAAATCACATGGTTCCCGTATATATCGGAACCACTAACCTTTGTGCTTGTAGTAAACACTTTAAAAACCACAAACAATGGAAATAAAATAACAAATTAAAAGTTTTGCCTGGCCTCTAAGTAGATTTAAACCTACATCATGCTATATTTTCCAACAAAACGGTTTTGAAATACTTTAAATAACTGGGTCGCATTAAGGTATACCTGCTTATATAACTAATAAATCACAGCGCTTGCAGAACCCCTCTACAATAATGCACAGAACATCATAGCCATTCAAGTAGAACAGAAAATCTGCCAATAAGCACAAATAAATTAAGACAAAAATGATTTTGAAAATAAAAATAGAAATAACCTAGTTTCGCCTAGTATCTCAACATATATTGAACCTAGTGATAATATTTGTGCCTGACAGATCCACATACAACTTAACAGGCTTTTATTTTTAAAAAAAAAAAAAAAAAAAGAGTTTGCATCATGGTAAACCTGCTCTCATGACAAACAGACCACAGCAGTTGTACAACCCCTGTTACGATGTATGACAATATACCTTTTAACTCATTAACTCCGAGTACCGTTTCACAGCGCCTGTCTGCTTACATCCGAGCACGCTGTGATACGGTAGTAACTGTAAGCAGTTCCACCCGAGTCCCTTCCACAAGCGCATCTAACTTTACAGTCATATTGTAGCTCCACCGTTAAAAAATAAGTTGAAAAAATATCTGAACTTTTTCAGGTACTTTCTCAACTTACTTTTTAGTGTGGAGCTACCTCATGCTTATATTTGACTTTTCGGAGAAAATCAGTTATAAATAAAAGTAACCGCAAAAAGGCAATTCTCCATGCAGTGCAAGTGGCGGCAGCCAATCGGTTTATTCCATTTCAAGCTGCCACTTGCGCTTGTAGTAGCACTCTAAACTGAAAGCAACTGATAAAGCCCCTGGACTGCCCGGTGCTGTGTTCTCTTTATTTCTGTTTATTTTTCAAGATAAAGCTGGAACTAGAAACTAGAATATGTTGCCAAAGCTGAGAGGCATACTTAGCCATTTTATTTATTGTGATTATAGCCAAACGGAAGCAGCTAAGGCACACAACCACTGTAGAACCATCCTAAAAAAAAACGGCAAAAGCGGTTTGCTAAGATATTTTCTGTTATTTTAAGTATCACACTAGCTACATTTGAGAATTAAACAGGATGGTATTACATTATCGGTTCTGCACTTGTTGCAAATAGTTCTCGGGGATAACTTGCTCTAAACCCATCCTTTATCTGGCATTAGGAACAGCGTGTGTCTGTATCACTATAAAGGTTGCGTCTGCATAAGCATTAGTCTAGAAAATGTTGCTCACTTCGCTAACATTACATATCTGTAAATGTGATAAAACCTTACTGGTCATTTCTCTGGCTAAAAACATTCTACAGGATACCCCATAATCTGGTAGCCTCCATGGCCGTCTCACATGTAATGGTAGCAGCTTTGGTGATGCCCTTCAGCCTAGTAAATGAGCTTTCTGCCAGGAGATGGAGAGTTGGAAGACTTACTTGTCACAACCGGATTTCTTCTGATGTTCTGTGGTGCACAGCAAGCATTTCCAATTTGACTGCAATTGCCCTGAACAGCGCACCTCCCCCTTTTTAGAGCTGTGGTACAAACCTACTCATTTTACATAACAGAAATGCTTTGCTTTTTATCAAATCCAAAATGGTACATTTGGCTGTACATTTTTCTGTTACAACTTACTCACATTCTTTTTTTATAATGGTTATGTCAAGTTGCATCAGAGCTGTGATAGCAGGTTGTCATTAGGTGATCAAATTCTACTATCCTGGACAGCGTCTTCAACAGCGTTTTCAATTGTAGTTGAGAGAAGGCACATTTGATGACTGTCCGAAGTGAGCACTTTGTGGAAAAAAAGTAATCCCTGTTAATGATTTTTATTTTATAATTTGTCTTTGTTTTCTGGGGATATGAAGGTAAATGATTGATTTTCACTGCAAGATGGAGGTGGGCAGCAGGCAAAATGTGAAGGTGCTTATAAATCAATATTAACTTTTAAATTGCCATTTCCGATTCTATCGCAGTCGCATCTGTTGTAACAAATAAAATGCGGTAATCTTCTTTAATCATGGGCTCTAAATTTGTTGGGTCAAGTTTGTATGTTGCTGTTTTAGATGGGTTTTGTTGCTGTGTCTGCTACTATTGTGTTCTTCTTGCAAGCGGGAGTCAGATGGTGCTGTTGAATGTAAGGATGAGAGCAGGCTGTTAGTGGTGCGACATTCCAGTGCTTAGAGGTGCACATAGATGTGAAAGCTTGTGGTACATTGAATAAAGATTTGTTTGCTGAGGGAGTTATAGTTGAAAATAGAGCATGTGAATCATTTATATGAATCTAATGGAATATCTAGGAGTAAAATTGTAGATAATTTTAAGCAGGGTGCACTTATAAGTTTGAAAAGTAATTGATATACTTATAAAATGCAAATAAACAGGGACTTGGAGTGGTGGTTCTTATGAATAAAGTGGATTCTTTTATAGTGAGCAATAGATAGATGACACAAACTTTTACAAGATTACTGGTTTTGATAAATACATTACTGCAAATGTAAAATCTAGTATTTTTATATGAATGTTAATCCTTAAAGTAGAAATGCATTCTTATTGTTTTTTTTTTCATGTGGAACATTCAATGATACCCATGTTTTATGGTCTGCTAAAAATGCATATGAATGCTATGAACCTACCAGTGAGACCTATTGTCTCATCAAGAAGGTGAGTCATTGAACCATGTTCCCTGTACCTAAGTACATCTTACTACTATATTTGCTTATATAGGATGCAGTGATGATTTTTAATTCAAGTTTTGTGAATGGAACTTTTGGAATGAGTTTTTAAAACCAATTTTTGTCACACAATACTGATTCCCTGTTTACTGTGATACTTAATGGATAAGGGATGCAAGCAATTAGGGTTTCATAAGTAATCATAGTAATTTGGGATGTGCATTTATTAATGCCATATGTGAACTGCTGTACTTAATTTTGCAAAATAATGTATTTTTATATCAGTATGGTTTATTTCAGTTTCTGGGATAGTTATGCGGTTTCCAATGGTTAACACCTACATAAATTTGGTGGCGTTTCAATCAATGGGAACAGGACTATCTTAATGGTGAAATGAATAGCTTTAGGAATAAGATCTTACTTTATAATCATTTTATAGAATACATTTGTCTGTTATGGAATGGTACTATAGATGAGTTAATGTTTTATGATTTAAAAACCCTGTCACAGAATTTATTCAGAGAGTAACAGTTTACTCCTCCAGCTTTGTTCATTGTGGTATTCAATGTTGATTAATGTATTTAGTAGTTATACCGACTGATGTAAGGGACCATTTTTAGCCATGACCATGGTCTGCATCATAAATACAATGAGAGAGAGAGAGAAAAACTAGAATAAATGTTGTATTAAGTTAAGTTAAAGTACAATAACAGTGGTAAAGTCTCTGCCTCAAAGCTTCAGGGTTGTGGGTTCAGTCCTGACTACTAGTCACAATGTCTGTGGAGTTTGTGTTCTTTCTGTGTTTGTTAATGATTATCACTTTGCAGTTCTGATTTTCTTAAGTTTCCCAAAATTTGCTGGCTGATTGGTTACACTAAAGTGTGTGTGTGTTTGTGTGTGTGTGTGTGTGTGTGTGTCTCTCTCTCTCTCTCTTAGAGATAGGTAGCATACCCCTCAACTGCCAAAGTTTTTTCCAAATGTCCAGATTTTTGCCTCATATTTTTGTTTTTTCCTCATAAAAAAGATTGAAGTTGCTAAATAATGACAGATATTTGAGGTTTAGACTTCAAATCCTTTAGAAAAATGCATACTAACACAAATCCTGTTATTCTAGCAATTTTCTAAGTTCGTGACAGAATTATTTATAATCTGTTCCTATTTCTTTTAGACTTTGTCCTGGTTTCTTACATTAAAAGTTTGAGGTGTGCGTGGGAGAGACAGTGAAACGCCCTAGTTAGGGTTAGTAAGTGGCTAGTAATTTACTTGGGCTCAAGCCCTGTACCTTAGCTACAGGAAACAAGAGCCCGAATTCTCTACCTCTGCTTAGCAAATAGTATCACTATTGTGTGTTTAGAGCAGTGTTAGTAGCACAGCAGGTAGCACACATTTGTTTTGATGTAGAGGGCCATGGGTTCTATTCCCACAGCATGTAGATGGATTGCTGATATTGCACTGGATTGTGGGGAGCTTTGTATATAAGCTGACTTACATCAGTATAAGTGGATGCAAGACAGTCATGATGCTGGAACTTAATGATGGCCACTGTTTGAAAACTATGCTTGTGATGTTGTTGTTGTCATTGCTTGTCTTTCGGCTTTTTCCAGTTAGGGGTCGCCACAGCAGAACTCCGGTCCGCTAATGATTGGCAGTAGATTTTCACAAACGCTGAGCTGCCAGCTCGATGTCCAACCTTCAACAAAGGCATGCCCATTTATGCATGTCTTTTGAACACCCACCCAACCGTGGGGAAGGACATGCAGACTCCATACAGAAGGCACTCCCTGCATTTCAGCCGAGAATCGAACAGCGCTTTAAAGCATTAAATTTAACAATTCATTTTTAAGGATACATTACGGATGATGTATTAGACGACCTTGAGGGAGAAGACACTAGGCATGACCACTGGCATAAATTATCTAGTTTCATATGAACTGCTTATATAACAATACTCCATTGTAAGCCTTCCTCTGCACTAAGAATTTGAAGTATTACACAGGTAAAACTCTACTTGCTTGGGTTTTTCTTGCAGTGTTTGGCGAATTGTAGGCACCTTAAGATTTATGAGTATCAGGCTTGATTTGAAGCTATGTGGTCTCTCCAATTGCTGCGGGAGTTTAGAAATTGTTGCATGCTGAGCAAGTTATTTTCAGAAGGAATGCTTCATTTTGGTGCATGTACATACCAGTAAATGTTATTGAAGGGTCATTTGATCAAATATTTCATTCTGGCAGTTGTGCATGCTTCATTTTATTGAACAGGTCACTTGGAGGAATTGGCTGCACATACTAGCAATAGGGTTGCCACCTTTTCAAATGACCAAAGTGGGACATTTTTGGGACTAACATCAGATTTTTCAGGCCGACACATACCCGCGGTCAGTACAAAGGTTAGAACTTAACTTTTTTGCCTAAATAAAAGCTTATTCTTGTAGCATTTTAGTTGCTTATTCTGTTTATTATAATATTTAGGTATTTTAGATACAGAATAACTGTTTTATGCAACTATTACATAAAATATAGGAAATAATTTTGTCCTAATATCTCAAGACATTTGCCATTTTTACAAGTTTTTTGTCAGGAAACAACTGCCCAAAGAGGGACTGTCCCTCACAAAGTGGGACAGGTGGTAACCCTAACTAGCAAATGTTAATGAAGGGCCATTTGTTGAAATGTCTTATTTTGGTGATTGTGCATACCTCAATATTTTACTGAAAGGGGTGCTTGATAGAATGTCTCATGATGGTGCATGTGTACACCTAGACATACTAATGAAGAGGTTGCTTGGGGAAATACTTCTTTGTGCATCAGGGAAGTGATTGTGCATACATGATCAGACTGCTGAAGTGAACACCTGGTAACATAGTTCTCATGCAAAATGTAGCTTTGTCCTTCTTTATCCCTCATAAAACTGATGACTTCTGGAGAACAGGTTATGAAACTGCCCTAAAGGACAATAATTACAGTTATAGACTTATTTTACATCAGAAAATGTTTAGTAAGTCATGTCATCTTATTCAATCAATATCTCAAGTTAATAATACTAATATTTAAAAAATGTCTTGGATTATGTTAAAATGTTGGACTGGTAGATAACAGGAACAGTGCTGATAAATATATCCAAACATTCTGAATGTATATTTTGATTTACTCTTTCTTTGTACTGAATGTCTGGGTGGTATGAGAGGCTTAGTATTTTATTGGTGATTGTTGGCATTGCTCAACCAGACATTTGGGACCATATTTCTGTGTTTTTTACTGCTGCATCTCATTGTAGCCAAAGGAATGGTTAGGTGAGATAACATGAATTACTACTTTTTGGGCTAATTCTTACACGGATCAACCGGATAAGTTTGACATTTCTCCTTGTATTATTCAATTTCTAATTATACTCAGTATTTGCCTGAGTGAGATAAAAGTTATTACTTACAGACTACTACCAGTATGGAGCTACCATATATTTTGGGCATACTTCCTGGCTTTGTCAGTCACGTGTGGAATTTAAGTGAGAAGAAGGGCTCAGTAATAAATAAGTGTTATACTATTTTTACTAAATTACTCAGGTCTTCTCCTAAAAGATGATATTAAGTCTGTGTTACATAACAGCTGCTCAAGATAATGTAATGAATGCATACTCAACAGGTTATGTGCAGCAGTTATCACCTCTGTCTGAGCATGCATAACTTTGCAGTAATGAAATGCAGGTCATTACCACATTAACAATAAATGCAGTTTAAATATAGCACTGAGTCATTATCACTTTTCAGGTATTACTCTCAGCAGCTGTCAATGTTATTCACATAAGTAGAAGTCGTTATCACATTGAAGAATGCACAAGCCAGACTTGGGTTGTGGTCTACATGGAGTCATTTCAAGCCATCCCCACCACTTTCTTTCTGTCATTTTTACAATTTGTTTGATATACAATAAAGTCCCATTTGTGGTTATATGCTTCATATTTTGGTTATGGAAATTATGATTTTTTTCATATTTTGGTAAATAACTTTGCAAGGGAGCATCTGAATGTGCCAAGTAATATCTCATTTTGAAGACAGTATTGCTGGTTCTAACATGGTAAAATAATTGTGCCTGTATGTTTGACACATGTGCAGATATCAAAGTTTGTTTTGGACTTAGGTTATGAAAATTATGATTGTTTTTCATATTTTGGTAAATAACTTTGCAAGGGAGCATCTGAATGTGCTAAGTAATAACTCATTTTGAAAAGATTATTTATAGTTCTAACATGGTAAAAGAATGGTACCTGTATGTTGTACTCATAGGCAGATATCAAATTTTGTTTCCGACTTAGGTTATGGAAATTATGATTTTTTTCATATTTTGGTAAATAACTTTGCAAGGGAGCACCACATTGTGTGAAGTAATGCATCATTTTGAAGACAGTGTTACTCCTTACATCATGGTAAAAGAACTGTGTCTAGGCACTGTACACACGTACAGATATCACAGTTTGTTTAGTCTTGTACGAATATGAAAATTATACATTTACAATACTTCTCATTATTATGCCCATATCTTTGCGAGGGAGCATGGTAATCACACAAATGATGTGTCATTTTGAAGCTGACATTCAGATGCACAACGTCTACACTGATATGTAGGCTCTGTCTGTTACAGGTGATGAGATATTATGCTTTGTTTATTTATCAATTATGAGAAATAATATACTAATCATATTTCTGTGAATATCTCATGAAAGGAGTGTCACACAGTTATGGTTAAAGTATCATTTTAAAGCTGACATTCATACTAACAAATTAAATTCAAATTGTATGGGTCTGCATGGTACACAGACCAATATATTGTGCTTTGCTTTTCCAAAAAATTAAAACAATTGCACAATATCAGCATTCCTTGCCAAATATTTCATTATGACTTTGATATGCAATATCAACATTTACACTGTTGGAAAGGTCAGTGTCTGCTGAACAATTTTTGCGTTTACATTTTTAGTGTAGCTCTTATAGTTAAAGAGTTATGAGCATTTGTTTTCTGTATAGTATTACAAATGGATTTTCTGAAAATGAGCTCAGGCTGCTCTGTTGTTCCTATGGTGGAATTCAGCAGGCAGCTTTTCCTGAGCTGCTCTGGAGTGAATGAGTTAAAATAGAAAGTACAGACTCTCTAATATATGTGCTCCTGTTAGCAACTGCCCGTATTGTAATATGTACTAACCCCTATGCCAACAATATCCTAGTGTGTTCAAGTATGTAAAATATGTAAATGATAGTTAACAACACAAGATTTTGCCTTATTTTAAACTTGTATATGTTACCTTAGAGTAACTTCTATTCAATATTAATTTTAATATTAATTTTATAACGTTAAACAAACAAATGGATCTCCAAACCACAATGTGTAAACCTACTCCACCTGATTTAGGTCGACTACAAACTAGCCGCCAAATGTAGACAGGTTGACACATCAAAATATATTGCGTAAAACTGACAAATATGTCTATCATACTTTTAGTACACTAAAATGAATAAAAACTGGCAGCTGACTAAGCAAATGTGATACAATCAGATAACCATTTAGACAGAGTTATTTTAGCCACTGGCATACCTTTTCTGGAGTATGAAAAGGAAATAAAAAGCTGTTCTGATTTCCTAAAATCTTTTGTTCTATCCAAGTAAAATCTGAGTTGAATGTAAACATCAGGTTTGTGCAGCATGTATTCTAGATTGTTGGGAGTGATTGGGGAAGAAAACTGGCAAATCAATAATTTGGTTAAGATTAGTTTCAGTGCAAACCTTAGGCAAAAAGGAGGGGTTTGTTTGAAGTGAGACTCTGTCAGCATGGAAAATCAAGTAAAAAGGCTTAATGGACAAGGCTTGAAGCTCTTACACTCTGCCGGCAGAAGTAATAGCTACCAAAAAGATAGTCTTCCATGCAAGGGAGCCCGCAGGATTTTTTGCAGGGGGGTGCAAAACCCAGAGCCCCGCCCATGCAGCCCCGCCCACATAGCCCCACCCCTACCCCACCACCCCTCCCCCTAGCCCACGCAGCCCCGCCCCCCCCACAGTCCCTCACATACACACACAGCCATTCCAGTTTCCCATTACTTGGCTATTTCTCCCCATTTGCCACAGACACTGTTCAAATCTATCAGTATGCATACTGTCTTATGCTTTACTTCTACAATGATTACAGATATCTGGATTTAATTCACAACTTTTATTTAAAATTTTATAGCAGAAACACTGCACGCATTTCACATTTACTAAACAAAGCAACAGTCTTGCAATGAAAACAGACTTAGCATTAAAACTTCTCTGCTTTTGAAACTCACACTGATTGAAACAGCATTGAAACCCACATTCAAAGAGAATGCATCTGGGCAGTGGCAGGTTAAGTTTACCTTTGGGCTGTTTTCAAAGCATATCAAATGCACACATTTTTAGGCCCATGCAAAAGTATGGTGATTCATGTTCCTGATGGGAGATAGGAAATTCACCCTGGGGATCACTTCTGTGACTCTGCTTGACAGTGGCACAGGAAAATAATTTTCTTGGGTGGCGAAAGTCAGGGTACCTTTGGCTAGGCTTATATAGGCCCTAGGGCCAATAGCCTAGTACCTACCTATGAACCTATAATTGAATTATATCCCTTGTACAGCACCTGCACCACCTGTTAGAGTGTATTTTAAATTTACAGTTTTGAACATTTTCCAGTAAGCAGTGAAACAATTCAAAACATATGAACCAGTAATGACAAACTGCCTAGTTCAGAACATTTCAAACATAAAAGGCCACTCAAACTTCTATCATTATAATCCACCGATATTAGTCCATATGCACAATCTCTGCAGTCTGCAGAAGTCATCTGAATTCCACATTACAAAGATCTGAAACTAATGAAGAGATTGTTGCTATAAAACATACATTTCAGTGTTTCATCTACAAATGTAGTGCTCATTGCCCTAGAAGAATAAATTGCCTATGTTACATTAAAAGAAATGGTAAGCTGGTATATTGCAACAGGGAATATGTGACAAGCTGAAAATGAGGTTCATAGTTACTAGGCACCAAAGGGACATACTCAGGACAGGACTGCAACACCCCATCCCCTTAAAATACACATTTACACGCTGTGGGAGTAGAAGCTACAGCCCTCTGTATCAAGATGCAAGTATGCAACCCACTGTGCTACTAACACTGCTTTAAAATTCTATACTACAATGATACCATTTGCTAAACAAAAGAGTTGCATATTTTACAAACCTAGCATGATGAGCAGCAGTAAACTTCTCTTCCCTTGAAGCTCTCAATTCCTTGAAAATAAATTCCACCTGCTAACTCTAAGTAGGTCATTTCAGACACACACACACACACACACACACACACACACACATACATACATACATACATAGGAAAACAAACCTCAGTGGTTTCGGAGGACAGGTAGTTGATGAAGAATGAGGGGGTGGCTTGACTACAAGCACAGAAAAAACAAAATCTGCATTGTGCATTCATCAAAGTGATAATTGCTTCTGCTTATGTGAATAACAATTACAGCAGCTGAGACTTTTACCAGACAAGTGATAATGACTCACTGCTATATTGCAACTGCGCTTAATGCTAATGTCATAATGACCTTTGTTTCAGTACTCCAAATTTATGCAGGCTCAGACAAAGGTGATAATTGCTGCACATAACCTGTTGACTAGGCATTCATTATATTACCTTGGGCAGCTGTTGTGTAACACAGACTCATTATCAGTAAAGAGAACACCTGAGTAATTCAGTAAAATAGTATAACACTTACATATTACTGAGCCCTTCCTCCCACCAAAATTCTACACATGACTGACAAAGCAAGGAAAAGTCAACAAGCTCATAGGTAAGTACTAGGCTATTTGCCCAAGGGCATTTATAAGCCTAGCCTGAATGTGTCGGCCGCCACCCCTTAGATTAGTTCCCTGTGCCTCTGTCCAGCAGAGCCATTAGTTCCTGCGCCACTGTCCAGCAGAGCCACTGCAGTGATCCCTGGGGTAAACTTCACCCGTTAAGGTTTCTCTTAAAGAGTGTTAGTGAGGGTGATAACCTTTATCTCATGCAACTACTAATCACAAATAGAATAATACAAGCAGACATGATTTCTTGTCTGCTTATTTTACATTATACTATTTACTCAATGGTGTATCTGATGATATAAGCTAGTATATTACATTATAATTACATTAACAATACAAGCAGACATGATTTCTTGTCTGCTTATTTTACATTATACTATTTACTCAATGGTGTATCTGATGATATAAGCTAGTATATTACACTATAATTACATTTCTGTGCTGTATTCTAAGTAATGTAACCATATGAAATTTTCAGACTTAATTTCTATATTTCCAGAATCCATCCAGTTGTTGGCATTGTGTATGCACAAGCACAAAATGGCACAATAAACTATTTTGCCAACGGTCACTTCAGCAGTCATACCATGTATCCACAAGCACTACCCTGATATACAATGAATTATTTCGCCAAGCAACATCCTCATAACTATGTCCAGGTATAACTCCACCTCAATGAAATGTTTCCCCCCAACAAGGCTTCAGTAACACTTCGTAGTACGCATAACCACCAGCATGAACACTTCACCCAAGCAACCCTTCAGTAGAATGTTGAGGTATGCACAATCACCAAAATTAAACAGTTCCCCAAACGAAACATGTGTAACATTTCCTAGTATGTACAACCAGTCAAAAGTAGTACAGCACTTATATCTTACTGAGCATTGGATACACCATGGAACACAGTGAAGACACTCAAACAGTGGAGAAAATATTGGACAACGGTGATGCTGCAAAGAACTGCACGTCCCTCCAAAATTTAAGAAAAGACAACACGATCACTGGTCAGGGAGGCTGCCAAGAGACCTACAGCAACACTGAAAGACCTGCAGGAATTTCTGGAAAGTACTGGTTGTGTACTACATGTGACAACTATCTCCAATATTCTCCATATGTCTGGACTATAGGGTAGGTAGGGTTGGAAGACAGAAGCCTTTTCTTACACAGAAAAACATCCAGGCCAAGCTAAAATATGCAAAACAAGACATCAAGTCTCCCAAAAGCATGTGGGAAAGTGTGTGGTCTAGTGAGACCAGGGCTGAAGATATGTTTGGCGCAAAAACACCACTTCGCATCACCAAAAGAACAACATCCCCACGGTGAAGATGGTGGTGGCAGTATAATGCTTTGGGGCTGCTTTTCTTCAGCTGGAACTGGGGCTTTAGTCAAGGTGGAGGGAATTATGAACAGTTCCACATACCAGTCTCTGCAAGGAAAACTGATATGAAATTGCAACTGTAGTAGTAAAGTAGTAAATAACTGTAGTAAAGAAAAGGCACTGGTATAGATTCAGGAGTTATACCATTATGGGCAGATTCCAAAAGCAAAAAAATAATCCTTTCATTCTACAGACGTCTGGTTGGACTACATCTTAAATGCTACGTACAGTTCTTGAGAAAACATAAAGAAAGATATATCAGGTACCTTGAAGATGCAAAAAAAAAAAAAACTGTTGCTGCTCCTAATGGTGAGGTGCACTCTAAATTAATAAGCTACAGCAAAACACTCAGAAAGGGATTACCTGAAGCAGGTACACAGTATTATTGCATAAAGCCAAACATAGACTACTCTATGAAACATATTTGGCCAGTCTAATCCAACTGTCTTATTAGTATGCACTTCCATTTCCTGAGTTTCTGCCTCCATTCTTTGCTTCCACCTGACTTATCAAGTAAACAAACAGTTGTATGTAGGGGAAAGTGCGTGTCAACTTGTGCCAGAATTGTGCACACTCTGGTTTAAGCACATAGGTGCCATAAGAAGGTACTCTGGTGAGTTAAAATGTAAAAGACATGCAGAGTGCACCTTATGCTGGAGAGGGAAATATTCCACGAAAGGCTGCACTGACAGAATATTGAATGCTGCCTATCGCTAAACACAAAGCAGGTTCATTTGGTGCTCTGTGCCAAACAATACAGGGCATATTATTTTCACTACTCAGCTGGTCTTTAACATCAGAAAAATGGGTATCTAGTAGTAGAGGTGCAGTCCAGAAATGCCAACAAGATGGTCAAGTTACCAGGATAGGGAAAATGGAAGAAAAAAAAAACCAAAACAGATCCATGTAATCATGACAGAAAAAAAAAACAGACTTTGATTTTCACAAACAACTACACATTTGAAACAAAAATATTTAACAGTATGGTTGAATTGTGCTGTACCGATGTCAGAAATACACAGGCCAGATAAGGTATGGACCACAGCATGTGAGCAGGCATTCCAGAAGCTTAAAGAAGCAGCTTTGGGAGAAGTCCCTGTGTTATCCAGTCCAGAGTACAGCAAAGAATGCGTTGTACAGGTGGATGCTTTGAACTATGGGATGGGGGCTGTACATAGCCAGATTTTTTGTGTATCAAGGATCTTTACATGGCTTATAGGATTCCCTTAGACCTAGCTGTGATGGATCTGTTGGACATGTGCAAAACAAACATCAGAAATACTAGGTCCAGGGATATGAACTTCAATTGAGAGGTAAACATAGAATGTGCTGGAGATACAGACGTGTGTCCAAAAGGATCCTAGCACCACAGAACAGGCTCTCCATGCATGTAAAATAGAGTTCATCTGGGACCCATTCAAAGGTAGCCTTGAAAATTGGATGGGAAATAATAAATTTACCATGGTCTGGCCCCCGGCCCTGTGCCATCAATAAGTGTTATCCTAATTAACACCACCTCCTACAAATCCTTAGTTACCTCCCTACTAACATGTCCCAGTGATACTGAGGACCAATGTAGTTTGAAGTGTCCGGCTAGGCTTGTAAGGACAGCAGTGCTTGTCAGTCTAGTAACAACCAATGAACCTATGCTCCAGCCATCTGCAATGAGGCCATCATTCTTTGGTCTTCAGGCTGCATCTATAGTCAGTCACCTGAAACAGCCCAAACAATATGCACTACAGTGCAGTTTCTAACCCCACCCACCCCAAAACAGCAAGAAGACAGATAAAGCACATATGCTTAATTTCTACCCACCTGAACAACCCTACTTTGCAGAAATCCACTAAGGGTTGATGTCACTGAATAATCAAACACATTTTCATACCAGACTTGCATCTTTCAAGATATGCATGCCAACACAAAACCTGATAGTCTAGCAATGTTCTGAGCTTATAAGAGTAATAAACAAAATGCAACCCTATTTTGTGCCTTTATACCCCCCCCTACCATTTTAGGCTTTGTCCTTATTTAGCATGTCAGTTACAGCCTTTACCCTTGATTATTCAAGGTTTACCTCATATTTTGGTCTGTCCCTCATAAAATTGATAGTTGTCTGGCAAACCACTTAGATTATTTGAGAATTGAAATCACTAAATAATTTTTCAGACTTCTTAGTACTATATGCTTTACATCCACAACTCCTCTATGAAAAAAAAGATTCATGCTTGAGTGTCAGCCTCAGTACTCAAAAACACATCAGTATTTACCACCTCCTATGATCCTATAACCAATACTACCCTGTCTTCACAATAATGTCTAAGGTTCTAAGACTTTCTTTAACACACCCAACATGTTTCTAAGCAATTTTCTTTTTGTTCAATTTATCTCTACTATCTTTTCTAACTAAAACATATGTGTACTACCAGCTCACTATAAGTCTCCCACAAACTCATTCTATCATCTGAACTATGCAATTCTATACCACACTGTCTCCTTTCTTATAGATAACATCAAATTTACAATACTAATAACTTCTCCCTCAAATTCTTCTCTATTAATTCCTTCTCTACCCCAAACCACACACACAGACACACACAAAGACACGCAGACAGACACACACAAAACAATAAATAAACAACTCTGGCCATTTCATACCTACTTCCATTTCAACTCATATACATCCCAGTCCAGGACCACCACACCAAATTCAGCTTCCCATTTGCCAACTCCTCTCCATCTGTCCACTCTTCCCAAAAGATACTATGGCATTCATTTTCTTAAATGCAAATGCAAGAAGCCTCATCAGTAAAATTCAAGATACACATGCATCCATATCCCTATACTCTCCCTGATGTGACATATTCATCATTACAGAAATCTGGTTAAAAAAATGTAGCAGATAAATAAATACTCCTCTCTGGCTGCAATATTAGATTTAATACTAACAAGAACAACACCACTACCTCTGGCAGTCTACCTGATAACCTAAATGTTAACTTACTTGCCCACAATTATCCTCAGACACATTACATTAACAAAATAATTACAGTAAAGTTCACAACTCTTTCTGCAAAGATATAGTCAGTGAAATATTAAAAATTAAAAATGTAACAGGACTCTCTTAAGAACTCTTCCTCTAAATGACACAATCACTTTCTTAAACTCAGCTTTTCTAAATATACTAGATTATGGATTTATGGCCTCATCCTTATGGCCAGCCAGGCACTGCCAGAAAAGCACACGAGGAAAAGGAAAGCAAGATGGCAGCTCATCACATCGTGATGATGCCTGGAGGACAGTCGGTCGGACGGACGTTGAATTGGTGCACAACACAATCGAGGGTTGAAAGTGTGATTTTAATGTAGGGATAGGACGAGGGTGCAGTCCAGAGCACCACTCACTCTCACACACTCAAGTAAGTGTGCCATGCCACTTTTATGCTTTGGCCAAGTGTTCAGTCAGTCACAACTTCACAAGTACAAAAACCCAACACCTACCTTCTCTTCTTGTAATAATACCAACACTATGATACGCACCACCACCAGTCCAGTCCTTCCACCACTCACCACACGAAACACGATGGTTTGGTTTGCTCTGGAGGATGAAATCGTCATCAGGAATACTCTTCCACCGATGTCCACATGCAGTCTTCCATACTCAAATTGCAACTACGATTATTTAAGGAGGAGTTTGAGGCTCGTCGTCACGTCAGACTCGTCAGTCATGTGACTGCCTGCCATGCCATCTCCAGTAGCAGTTCTCTTCTAAACAAGTAACAATGCCGGCTACGTGGGAAAAACAAAGTTAAAAAAGTGCGTTTTGCCAAATTGCCAGATAGTGCTATGAAAATCCAGGGGGGTGCAAGTGCACCCCCTTGCACCTGCCTGCGGGCGCCCTTGCTTCCATGACAAAATTTTTAGGTCACATGAGGAAGTTGATTCAAATGGAGGAAGAATAATGCGTAAAAGCATAAAATTTAGATTCCATGGGGAATAGGGAGATTTCTCAGATGGTCTGAGATGAAAAGTCCCTTTGAGAAAGGCTTTGGATAATTTGTGTGACATAATATTCAATCCTTCGAATCCAAGATGAAAATTAGAAATGGCAGCAAGTTGTTAAAACCACTGAGTGAACAACAGCCATTGCAGTATCTGCATGTGCATACGACCTAGTGGTATGGCCAGAATTGCACCTGCCATCATACATAACAACTTTAGAACTTCTGATGCGGGAGCCTTGTTTTTGGATATCATAATGCGGACCTGCTGACGGAGTAGTAAGACTTTTTCTCCTGGAAGTCTTAGCGTGGTGGTGGTGTCCAGTTCTGCTCCAATAAAAACAGTATGTTGTGATGGTGACAAGGCAGATTTTTCTGAGTTTATTGTAATGCCCAGCTGGCTGCAGAGTGACACAGTGGGGTCCCTGGCTTGAATGAGTTGATGCCTGGTGGTGGTGATGAGGATCCAATCATCTAGGTATGGAAACACCTGGAATCCTAAACATCTCAGGTGAGCCGTGACCACTGCCATACATTTGGTGAACACTATGGGGGCTGTAGTGAGACCAAAGGGCAGGGCTCAAAATTGGTAATGATTGGCTCCCAGCCAGAAGCGCAGATGATCCCTGGATGGTTTGGCCATTTTTATGTGGTAATACGCATCCTGGAGATCTATCGAGTACATCCAATTGTCTTTCCCTAAGAAGGGATGGATCGACTGAAGCGTGACCAACCGAAACTTCTCTTTTTTGACAGATTTGTCTAGCCTGCTGAGGTCCAATGTAGGTCTCCAGTCCCCTGTCTTTTTTGGAACTAAAAAGAATTTTGAGTAAGTTCCAGATCCTGTCTGGTCTGCTAGGACTGGTTGGATGACTCTTTTTTTTAGCAATGTTTGGACCTCTACTGTTTCCTGTTCCCTGTAACTGGGTGGAACGTCCGGGATTTTCCTTGTAGGTGGAGGGGGTGTGGCGAAAGGAATGAAGTATCCTCTGGAAATGATACTTTGTACCCAGTTGTCGTTTGTTATTTTAAGCCAGGCATCTGGATACAAAGATAAGTGACCCCATACTGCCTCCAGAGTAGGATAGTTGGGCCTCCTTTCAGGAGTGCTGGTAGGGCTTCCCAAAGAAGTGATCCCTGCCACCCTGGTTTTGTGGACCCCCTCTGCCGCGAGGGTGGCGTCTTCCATTATTGCCCCCTCCTCTACCCCTGGAGAGAGGTTCACCATGTGTGTCCTGAAAGGCTCCTTGGGTTTTTCAGAACCACATTTTCCCTCCCCTTTGACCCTTGGGGTAAGGTCTGGTAGGGGTGGAAAAATGGACTCCGATGGCAGACAGAGTCTTTCTTTCCTGCTCACACCTGGTCAAAGTTTCCTTAACTTTAGGCCCGAAAAGGGACGAGCCATCAAAAGGGGTATTCACAAAGGATGACTTGAAGGGCTCCGCGAAGGAACACAAGCGCATCCAGGAGTGTCTCCTAAGAGCAATTCCTGTACCTGCTGCCCTGCTCATTCCATCTGCAGCATATGAAATGAGGCGCATGGATGAGTTAACAATGGAGTTGAGGGGAGCAAACTGGCAGGCAAATTTGTCTGATGCTCCTGCAGCTACTGTACCTTGAAGAGTACCTCCCAGGTCTTTAAGGAGATCTCTTTGCAGTCTCGTGAAATGGTTTATGTAGTTGAGTGAACGGAGTGCAAAAGTCGCTGAACTATAAGTGCGTTTCCCATATCTATCCATGATCCTGGAATCTCTGTAAGGAGGATGGATAGAAGAGGAAGTTTTGAAATTTCCTTTTTGGTGGCCGCCACTACCACCATGGCATCAACTGGCACACCCTTGGTCAGAAAGGATTTGTCTTGGGGAGAAGAGATAAATTTATTAGGCCTCCTAGGGACAAGCTCCATGGTGTCCGGTGACTCCCACACCCTTCGTGAGACCAACTGCATCAGCTCATCGAAGGGCAGAGACACCCAAGAGGTGAAGGGCTGAGACCCGAAAGCCTTTGGGAGAACTGACTCGTCCTCAGTAGGGTTTTTGGACTGCCAGTCACCCCTCTGCCTAAGGATTTCTAATATCTCAGCAAATGAGATATCCTCAGAGGGGGACCGTGGGAACCCTTCTGATTCATCCAAGTCAGTATCAGATGTCAGGGACTCCTGTGGGAAGTCTAGATGTTTCCTCTTACAAACTCTCTTCCTGGAAATCTCATCAATGGGAGCTTCTGGTGAGGTCTTGGAAGAGCATGGGCCACCCAATGGGGCTTTCTGAGGCTCTGGGTCTCTACGCTTGGCCAGGATCTGTGAAGCAGAAGCAGACACAGGCGCTTTAGGGGAGGAAGAAGCCAGACCTGAGTTTGATGATATCTTAGGAGACATAACCCTCTTCATGGCTTTGAAGGCACCCCTGCTCTGATGGGAAGGGACCGACAGATCCAAGGAAACCGTCAATACCCCGGCACCAGGACAGTGGTATCTGAGCCAGAGGTAGGAGCCGAGCTCATCCAAGCCGAAGACCTGAGAGGCAGAGTCAGAACTGACAAGTCGGTCCGACTATCCTCCCCAGACTTGACCAGACAGTGTCAGCTCCTAGAGTCCTCGATCAGCACCAAAGACATCAGAGTAAATGGAGCCGAAGACACTGGAGCAGGCGTCGGCTCTGAAGGCTCCATGATCAACAAGTCTGACTCCTCCAGCTCTGAAGGACCAGTATGGCTCAGAGGAGGAAGAGTTGTAGCTGGCATAAGGGTCTTCGGCTCTGAAGCCACTTGGGTCAGAGCCAATAAAAATTTTGCAAAGGCCAGTGCCTGTAAAAGCTTCTGCACCACACGATCCACATCCAGATCAGAAAGGCTAATAGAAGACCGAGATGAATGGATCGAAGGTGGTACCGACTATAATAAAAGAGACTTAGGTATTTTGGATACCGGTTCCGGGACTGGTAATGGGCTCTGAAAAGATAAGATAGTTGGCTTCGATGTCTGTGGAACTGACGTCGAAGACGTTTTGGTTGTTTTAGTCTCAGAAGTCTTAGAAAACTTTGAGGACTTGCTGGATCCATCCTGGTCACTCAAAGTTTCTTGGAAAGAGGGTTTCAGCAAACTTCTATCAATCAACTTCCTCTTTCTCTTCTGGAGAAACCTGGAGGAGAAAGAATGGCACATGAAGCAGCTATATTCTGTAAATGTAATGCTCCTAAACAATACGCACAATTGATATGACTGTCAGTGACATACATTTTTTGGCCACATTTGGGGCACTTTTTAAATCCTGACTTAGAATGTCTGTCTTGGTCAGCCATATTGTACCAAACACAGTATCAAACAAGACTTTTGTCAAACTGAACTGAAAATTTAAACAGTAATACAGTGAAAAAAGCCCTTACAAATACAAGCTAAAGACACACACACACACACTTACCTAAACACAGATAAAATACTAAATTTAGACAGAAAACACTGTCTAAAAGCACAATATTAAAACGCACACAAGTATTTATGCTAAGTAGATTACAGTAACAAAGATAGCTCCTATTTCACATAAACTAAAACCTTATCTACATATTCTAAACTGTGACAATAAGTCACTAACTAAACACACTCTAATAAAATAAACCTTATCTAAACTTACTAAACTGTGACAAAAGGTCACTGATAAAACATTATTTTAAACTAGGCCTAGAAAAAAAGTGGCCAACTAGAAATTTCTAAGAAAGCACACCAAGGGAAAGGGAAATTCACTATGAAGCTACAAGAGCTTATAAAAATATCTAAAACTACTACTAATAAGATTTACCAATATAATCAGAAAAATATTTGTAAAAGTAAGGTTTTACTGGCCCGGGCTAGTGAAAATCTGTTGCAGTGGCAAACTAGATCTGAGGTAACTCTTGGTGCATCATGGGATAGAGACTTGGCCTCGAGCTTTGTAGTAGGCCGACTCGGAGCCGAGGGATCGGCTCCGAACCATCTGTAAGAATGAATGGCGAGATAGAACAACTTCACATCATACTTTCAAAGAGTGTTAATTCATCTGAGATACAGCAGCAATAAGATTAACCAGAGAAAATCTTTGTCAGAAGAGGGAAAGGTGGCTATACTGTTCTTCATATTCTCAAAAGATGCAAGAATAAACCTTAACATATCAGCTTGACTATTAAAAATTCTAAAAATGTGTGGCAGAAGTATACACCTTTTTCCTAAATTTATCAAAGGCTTTCCCATCCTTATCAGAGGGGGAGGGATTAGCATTTACCAGATGTTTAGCAGCAGCAGACATTATGTACTCACCATAACCTTCCATGTTTGTTGTCCATCTCCCCCTTCATTCTTACTGGATGGGTTTGGAGCCAATCCTCGGCTCTGACTTGGTCGAATACACTAGCTCGAATTCTCTAACTTGGCTCGTGGCAGAACAGATATCCCATCGTGCAGTGGTGCAATTCCCCAGATCTTGTTTGCTGCCAAACATAAATAATGTGACATCAGGTATAGAAATAACAAGGAAATTCAAAGGAGCTCCTTTACTAAATAAGAAAGATTTCTTATCTAGGTCCTCTAGGAGTCCTTGGCTGGGGGAAGGTGGGAGGGTCGTAAGAATAAAGGGTGAGATGGACAACAAACATGGAACAGTATGGTCAGTACTTAACTTCTTTATGTTATGTTGTACTATCTCTCCTTCATTCTTACTGGATGGGACAGTGCCCCTAGCACCATTTCCCTGGGTGGTTCACGGGAGTATCCCTTTGAGCACAGTGAAACCAAAGAAAGCACTGTCCCTGGAGGCCAAATCAACTTTGTAATGAGTAATAAAAGTATGGGGACTTGCACACATAGCAGCGGGACAAATACTGTCCATTGACAATCTGGCTAGGTAATCAGAGAATGTTGCTAATGCTCTGGTCGAGTGGCCTCTTAACTTTGAATGGTAAATACCTGTTATTTGAGGTGTATATAAAGGTAATGCAATTTGACAGCCAATTTGAAAGTGTAATTTTTGAAACTGGCATGCCCTTTTTTGCTTCAGAAAAGGAGATGAACAATTGATCTGTTTTCCTGAAATCGTTAGTTCTATGCAGATAAAACCCAAGTTGTCTATGCACATCCAGTTGGTGAAGTTTGTACTCTGCCTTGTTGCTATTATTGGGAAAAAAACACTGGGAGCTCAACACACTGATTTAGATTGGTTTGTGAACAAATGTTTGGCACAAAGGATGGATTAGTTCATAGAGATACTCTATCTTTGTGGAAAATCAAATATGGCAGGTTGATTGACAGAGCTTGCAACTTCGAGACTCTTCTTGCAGATGTAATGGCTACTAGGAGAATAGTTTTCCAAGAGAGGAATTTGAGATCAAATGATGATGAGGGCTCAAAAGGAAGTAATGTTAAGTGAGTCAGAACAAAATTCAAATCCCATGGTGAGAGAAGTTCTTTTAAGGGAGGTCTCAATAAACAAGTGCCTTTTAAAAATGCTTTACACAATTTGTGTGACATCAGGTTAGGAGTATATCCTCCAATGCAGAAATTAGAAATTGCAGCTAGCTGGACTCTAACTGTAGCTGCGGCGGAGCATTGCTGGAAAAGTTCTGCAAGAAATTCCAAAACTGAACTGATTGGGGCAGAAAAAGGATCAATGTTTTTTGCTTGTGCCCCGTAGGAGAAACTCTTCTATTTACTAGAATATAACTTTCTGGTAGAAGCCTTGTGAGAGGATACCAGAATGTGTTTTACAGCTGGTGTGAAGTCTTGAAGCCTGACTAAGTTTGGAACTGGAGCAGCCATGCTGTCAAATTGAGGGTTTGAAGAGGAGGATGAAGTGTTCCTGACATATGAGTCAGAAAGTCTGGAGCTGGGTCCAGAACCTATGGTTTCTCCTGTAGGTGAGGCCAGAGAAAGGGGAAACAAATCTGACGAGGCCAGTATGGGGCAATGAGAATCAGCCTGCTTCCCAAGGATTTTGCTTTCTGAATGACTTTGGGTATGAGGGGAAAGGGGGGGGAGGCATACAGTAGTCCCGAGGGCCAATTGTAAACAAGTGCGTCTCTCAGTTTCTCCCCCAGATGGGGGATTAGGGCAAAGTAGCTGCTGCATTTGGTATTCATAAGAGTGGCAAAAAGGTCACAGCAAGGCTGGCTCCATTTTCAGAAAATCTCCTCTGCTATGTTTAGGTTTAGAGACCACTCGTGAGGCATTAATATCGTCCTGCATTTGCTTGTCTGCTATCACACTGGATTTCCCGGGAATATGCGCTGCTACCAGAAAACAATGGGAAGAGATTTGCCCATTGCCATACTCTCAGTGCCTCTCAACAAAGGGGATATGATCTGGTTCCTCCTTGTTTGTTTATGTACCAAACTACCGACATGTTGTCTGACTGGACTGCAATCGTTCCTAGTGGAAGAGAGTCCTGGAGTGCTTGCAACGCTAGAAGCACTGCTCTCATCTCTAGAACAGTGATGTGCAAATGGGCCTCATGTTCTTGCCATGTGCCTTGAACTGTTCTTCCCAGATAATGCCCCCCCCATCTGGGAGGCGTCCGTGGTCACCGTAGCTACAGGCTGTTGTGGCACAAAAGGTCGCCAGATGGTCACATGGTCAGACTAAAGCCACCATAGGAGATCTCTCTCTTGTATAGCTCTGTAATTTTGACTTGGTGAGACATGGGAAGTTCTTGTAATGACCACTGAGCAAATAGGAGCCACTGAAGAATTCTCATATGCATTCTGGCTAGGGGAACTAAGGTGATCATTGAAGCCACGGTTCATAGGACTTTCAAAATCGTCTTTGCCTTTACCTTGTTTCTGGGTAGAAGGTTGGCTATTTGTTGTCTGAGAACAGAAACCCTGTCGGGAGGCAGTCATGCCATCAAGGAGGCGGTGTCAAGATTTGCGCCTATGAATGTAATATGTCAACAGGACAACAAGGCAGATTTTTATAAATTGACTGTAATCCCTAACCGAGAGTAAGTTTGAAGAGTGGTGTCTCTCAGCTGCTGAAGTAGATGCTTGTTGGTGGCAGAAACACTTGGAATCCCAGACGTCTCAAGTGAGCCGTGACTACTGCCATGCACTTGAACACTCTGGGGGCTGTAGTGAGACCAAAGGGCAGAGCTCAAAACTGATAATGACTGGCTCCCAGCCGGAAGCGTAAATGACTCCTTGATGCACTGTCCATTTTTATGTGGTAGTACGCATCTTGGAGATCTACTGAGCACATCCAATCGCCTTTCCCTAAAATGGGGAGAATTGACTACAGTGTCACCATTCGGAACTTGGACTTCTTCATGGATTTGTTTAGTTTGCTGAGATCCAATATAGGTCTCCAGTCCCCTGTTCTTTTTGGCACTAAAAAGAATCTTGAGTAAGTTCTGAATCCTATTTGGTCTGCGGGGACTTTTTGGATGACTCTTTTGTCTAGCAACTTTTGAATTTCTACAGTTGCTTGTTCCCTTTGACTTGGTGGAACATCTGGGATTGTTCTGATCTGTGGGATAAGATGGCAAAAAGAAATGGAATAGCCTCTGGATATTATACTTTGTACCCACTTGTCTCTTGTGATATCTTGCCAGGCTTCTGGGTACAAAGTTAACCACCCCCCGACTGCCTCCAAAATATAGCAGACAGACCTCCTTTCAGAAGCACTGGTAAAGCCAGCCACAAAAGGAATCACAGTCACCCTGGTTTTGTGGACCTCCTCTGCCTCTAGGACAATGTCTACCATTATTGCTTCCCCCTCTGCCCCTGGGGAAGGGTTCACCTTGTACATCTTGAAAAACTCCCTGGGATCTTTTGAACCTCATTTTCCCACTCTTCTGACCTTTAGGGTAAGGTCTTGAAGGTACAGAAAAATGTACTCCAATGGAAGTGAGAGTTTTCCCTTCCTGCTCACATCTGGTGAGTGTGTCTTTGACTTTAGGTCCAAAAAGTGAGGAATCATCAAAGGGGGTATTGGTAAAGGCAGACTTGAAAGGCTCTATAAAGTTACACAAGTGCATCCAGGAGTGTCTCCTCAGGGAAACTCCTGAACCCGCTGCCCTGCTTGCTCCATCCACTGCATAGGATATTAATCTCATGGAGGAGTTAACGATGGAATTTAAGGTAGATAGCTGATAGGTCACCTTTTCTGACACCCCCACAATGAACATTGGAGAGCATCTCCTAACTCCTTCAGGAGATCTCTTTGTAGTCTCAAAGTGCGTAAGGTAGTTCAGCGATCTAAGGGTAAAAGCCACTGAAGAAAAAATATGCTTCCCATATCTATCCATCATCCAGGAGTCCTCCTTCAGTGGATGGGCAGATAAGGATGTTCTAGAAGGTTCCTTCTTGGTGGCTGCTGCCACCACCATAGCATCTACAGGCACGCCTTTTATGAGAAATTATTTTTCAGAAGGGGCTGACAAGAACTTATTTGACCTCCGAGGGACTGGTTCTATAGTGTCTAGTGACTCCTACACCTTTCGTCTAACCATCTCCTATAGCTCATTGAAAGGTGGAGACACCCAAGCGGCCGAAGGTTGAGATCCAAAAGCCTTCAGGTACACCGACTCCTCATCAGAAGGGTTGATGGTTTTCCAGCCACATCACTGTTTCAGGATTTCTAGGATATCTGCAAAGGAGACATCTTCAGAGTACAACTGTGGGGAACCTTCTGATTCTTCCAGGTCAGTGTCAGAGATTTTATTTTTATTTTATTTTATTTTACATTTGTTGACCGGGAGGATCCGACTGGATGCATGTCCATTTTCAGCGGAGGCCCGGGGAGAAAAGCTCCAAGCACATGTTACAGAACATTTGACTGACAATGAAACAAATTATACATTCAAAATAAGAGCATTCTAACTTATTCTTTATAATTTATTTTAATGTAAGAGGTTAGTAAGGAGAATAGAATAATTATGAATTATAGACAGTTGTGACAGTCTAGAATGGACTATCCCGGGTTTAGGCAGTGGCAGCTTTGTATTGAGCCCAGATGAGTTTTTAGCTTAGTTTTAAATTGACTTAAAGTAGTGATGGATATAATATCATGGGGAAGTTTGTTCCAAATTTTACCTGCAGCGTTGGTGAGGAGGAAGTCTCCAGCAGAGTTATTAGTTTTGTGAGTTTGGATTAGGAGACGGTTGGATGATCTCAATGGGCGGGATTATTACAAAGGGAAGTAATGCTTTGAGGGAAGGAGCATATTCAGGGTTATAAATGATTTTGTGAGTAAGGACTAGAAGGTTGAAAGTAATTAGGTTAGGAAGCTCAGACCAGTTGAGTTTAGCTAAATTGAACAATGATGGGTCCTATATGGGGACCCAGTTACAAACCTTGCAATATGATTGTAGCATTTTGAGAGTTTGTTCATGACAGTTTTACTTATGTTATGAAGTAAGGGGGACGAGTACAGGAGTGATGAGAGAAGGTGAGTCTGGGCAATGGCCATTTTAGCTTGGGGGGTAAGGAAGCTTTTTATTTTATATAGAGAGCCTAGTTTCTTGTTAATGGTCTTAATCATTTGGTTTACGTGTATATCAAATTTTAGTTTGTTGTCTATGGTTACCCGTAGTAGTTTTGTCGAGAGGTCCGGAGAAATTATGGTCCCATCCTTTGCTTGGATAGAAAAATTAATGGGGTAGGATTTTTTTGTTGGTAGAAACAACAACATTTTAGTTTTTTTGGATTGAGAATCAGGCGACGACTGGAGAGCCAGTTTTCTATTTTACTGAAAGTAGACTGGGTTAGCAGTTGTAGATCTGAAGCGGTAGTACCAGAGCAGATTAATGTGGAATCATCAGCATATTGTATACAACTGGCATTAGGAGTAGCTGTATGCAGATCATTGATAAAAATGGAGAATAATAGCGGTCCTAGAATAGATCCTTGAGGTACTCCTAATGTGTTGGGTAGTAGCTTAGAGAGTTTAGTCTGCCATAAAACTGCCTGTTTTCTGCCAGATAGATAGGAACTAAACCATTGTACAGCAATGGTGTCAAGACCTAGTGAAGGCAATGTATTGATTAAAAGTTTATGATCCACCATATCAAAGGCCTTTGACAGATCCAGAAATAGTGCTGATGAGAGATTGTTATTATTACGATGGGAGTTTATGGTGTTAGAAAAGACAAGGACGGCTGAGGTGGTACTATGGAGAGGTCTGAAACCATGTTGGGTATCAGCCAGTAGTTGGTTGACCATTAGGTGTTGCATGAACTGTTTCTGAACACATTTTTCCATTATTTTTGCTAAAGGGAAAGTATGGATATGGGCCTATAGTTAGAAAGATCAGTGGAAGTGCCTCCCTTGTGGAGAGGTATTACATATGATATCTTCCAGATCTCGGGATAATGGCCTCTGCTAAGGAGCGGTTGATGAGGATTGACACTGGATAAGCAATTACGTCAGCTGTTTTTGCAAATATTCAGCTGGGAGTTGGTCGGCTGAGAGTGTGGAGGGTTTTAGTTTTTAATTAATTTACAAATAAAGGAAGTTGGAACAGGTTGAAAGGTAAGTAGGGAATATTTTTTAGTGTTAGAGGGTCAGAGGTCTGAAGGCTAGGAGGTAATTGATTAGACAGAGTTTGTATTGTCTCAGTGAAGAAGTGGTTAAAACTATTGAGACTTAGTGCCAGGGATTTATCAATGAGTGTGGCAGGGCAGGGGTAGTGGTGCGACCAGGATGAAGAAGATGATTTAATCCAGCCCAGAATTTTTGTGGACAGTTTTGGTGGTCAGTTTGCAATTTACAATAGAATTGTCTTTTATCTAGTAATATTTGCCTTTTAGTTTCATTCCTAAGTTGTCTGTATTTACTTTGGTCCAATGGGAGTTTGGAAGTACGCCAGACAGACCACTTATTTCTAAGTTTTATTTTCAATCTAGTTTCTTTTGTAAGCCAAGGAACATCTACAGCTTTGGTTTTCTTTGAGCGAGTGGGTGCATGAAAATTAAGAATTTCTAAGAACTTTTGTTAAAGTAAAGCACAGCTTCATCTAGGGGAAGATGTTTTAGTAATGTCCAATTACATGAAGTTAGTTCTAGTTGTAGTTTAGTTAAGTCAAGTTTCTTTTGTTTCTAACAGTTCTGATTGTGGGTTGCATGGGAATGGCTATCTTATGCTTAATGATGTAGGTGAGGTGGTGGTCACTTAAACTATCAGGAGGGTACCAGATGAGTAGTGATCAGGGTCCTTATTTATTAGTACCCAGTCGAGTATACTGTCTTTCTGGTTAGGTTTCCTAGCCTAGTTGGAGTATTAATAGTTTGCTTGAAAGAGTAAAGGTTAATATGTGAGGAAGGAGCAGAGGGGCACAGGTATTCCAGTCTATGTTAAAGTCTCCAAGAACTAAGGTCTCTTGGGGAGGTGAGACGATATCCAATGAAGGGTGTTTTCGAGGGTTTCTATGTTATTTCCTGGGGGAATGTACATACAAATAATATAGATAAATTTATTTCTATTAATTTGAAGTTTGGAAATTAGTATTTCTGCATTGTTAATTTGAGGTGGTTGCATAACATCAATAGATACAGTTAGATTAGATTTATAGAGTATGGCTACTCCACCTCCTTTCTTAGGAGCTCGGTCTCTCGATGAATATTGTAACCTGGGATTAGTATCTCATTATCGGTAGTTGTAGGTTTTAGCCATGTTTCAGTTAAACACAAGATCTCAGGGAAAGGTCTACTAATACGCATGAAGTTCATGTACTTTGTTGTTTATGCTTCTGATGTTCAGATGACAGGTTAAAAGAGAGTTAGTAGGACGGGTAGTAATGGGGTTGGAACTAATATCAATGTAGGGAGAGGACTGCTGGTCATTGCCGGTGGGACCAGGGTTGGGGTGTATATCGCCATGAGGGAGCAGATTCAGTCTAAGTTTGGAGATAAGTTTTAGGAATTTGTCTAGAATTTTGTAAGAATGTTTAAGTTTGGGGCTGTTATTTCTAATTGCGGCGGTTGGATAAGGTAGCAGTACACAGGAGGTAGATACTTCCCAAGTACCATCAACATGAAAGTAGTTATTGAATTTACTACCAATAGTATTGGTACCTGATTCAGTAGTAGAGAGTAATACCAGGTTTTGAGTTTCATACAGTTATGAGGTAGGAGGTTATTAGCAGTGGAAGAAGAAAGAAATACAACATGTTTAAGCACTTCTGATATTGGGCAGTAGAAAAATACTATTACCGAAAGAAATATATGGTGAGGAATAGATGATTCAGAGAATGAGAAGGTGGGGGAGAGAGCAGGAGTGGGTAGAATGCAGGAAGGCGTAGTTTCAAGGGTTGCTGGGAAAAAATTTTTGGTAACTGCAGTGATTGGACCAGTTTTTTAGGGGGAGTGGTTTTATGTCTATAAAAGTAGAGGTAGTGGGGGGTGGGAATAGGGGCAGGAGGGAGCGAAGAGAGCCGGCTTAACATAGCGGCTACACAACAAGGTAGATAGTACTTTATTCTTTAAAACATTTATTTTTTTTTTTTTCTTTTTGGGAAATTCAACAGGCTATACAGCCGTATTCTGCTTTATATAGTCCTTTACAGGCAAAATCTACAGCCTTGTAATCTACAGCCTTGTAATTCTTTAGATTTAATTTTAGGCACCAACCTTCTAACTGCTATAACTTTAATTTTATTAGGCTAAGGGAAAATTTTTAACAGCTATGGGGTTGACTGCTGTGTGTTTGAACCCAGTTTATGGCTTTGTCTGAGAACACTTAAGGGTGTTATATATCTTGAATGTAGGTAGTATTAACCTTGGTCGAGTGTATGGAGATGGTGGGGATGTGCTGTAGCCTTATCTGTGCATTCGCACCTGGTGAGGCGACCTTCCTTAAAGTGAGCTTTTAGGTTTTAAGCACGTACAGATACTTGGGACAATACCTAAGTGGAGATACAATGTAGTGATTCAGATTGTTTAGAAGAGCTAGTTACTCATTTGAAACAGTTGAATTAATGTTGCAGTTAAACAGAGCGTGATTACAAATTACTTTCAGATTGAGTGGTGAAGCAGCATTAAAGTTAGTATATTTTATAAAATAAGACTCCTCAGTTAGCTCTAATCACAGTACATACGCTACATATATTGAAACTTGCTTATACAAATTGTAATTAAATCTTTTTTAAAGCAACGTCCCACGGTCAGCTCTAAGTTGTATATCAGTGCACAGGCATGCCTTAGTATAATTATGCCAGATTAAATATGCAGTCGTATTTATAAGAGAACATACTCAGTTTATAAGAAACATTGCTTAATTATGTTTAGACAAATGTGTTTGCATGTCGCATTGGAATTAAGCTCTTAACATTTGAATCAGCGTTCTTAGGACACGCTGCATGCTCATGGAAGCCCACATGCGATAAGCATTTTCAGGTGCTTTCCAATTGCGTGGAAACCTTTTAATCTAACGGTAGAACAGCAAACTTAATACAGTAAATGCACACTAATATTGCTTCTACTTTTGTAGGAAGTAGCAAATGCAATGGCTATGGTTAAGTCAAAATTGACCAGCAAGATAGTAGTCGCTATAAGTAATATGCACAAACTAGAACTCTCTATAACAAATGCTGCTAAATTACAAGGAGAAATCCACTAATATGGCTTCTACTACTGCTAGGGGTAGTCTCAATGCAATGTATGCGATTAAGTCAATTAGACCAACAAGATTATAGTCGCCATTAGTTATTTGCACAAACAGGATCTCTGATAGAAAACACTGCTAGATATCTACAAAGAATACATTCTTAAAGTCAACAACAGCATTACATACCCTAGGTTTCAGAGGCCAACTAGGTTCAGGTACACAGCAGTAATTAAAAAAGGCGGAAAAACTGCAGGGGTATAAGTAACCTTGTTCGTGGTTCTTGGGGGAGGGGGAGTTACAAGTCTGACATTCCCAGTCCCAGTTTTTGGTCCAATGAGTGATAGCACTTTATTCTTTAAAACATTTATTTATTTATTTTTTTTTTTGGGAAATTCAACAGGCTATACAGCCTTATTCTGCTTTATATAGTCCTTTACAGGCAAAATCTACAGCCTTGTAATCTACAGCCTTGTAATTCTTTAGATTTAATTTTTAGGCACCAACCTTCTAACTGCTATAACTTTAATTTTTATTAGGCTAAGGGAAAATTTTTAACAGCTATGGGGTTGACTGCTGTGTGTTTGAACCCAGTTTATGGCTTTGTCTGAGAACACTTAAGGGTGTTATATATCTTGAATGTAGGTAGTATTAACCTTGGTCGAGTGTATGGAGATGGTGGGGATGTGCTGTAGCCTTATCTGTGCATTCGGGGGGGAGTCTATATGCTTCCTCTTACATATTCTCTTTCAAGGAGCCACCTCAGAAGGGTATTCTGGGGAGGTCTCAGAAGAGTGGGGTTTGCCCAATTGGGCTCCCTGAGGCTCTGAATCTCTGCTGTCCTGTGGATGGGGTGGTGCTGAGGGGGGGAAGAATACCAGTATCCTTGTGTAGAGCTGTAGGTGGGGACAGCACACTCCTCATCAGCTCAAAAGCAGATACCCCGGCTCCCAGGATACCTCTGGTTCCGAGGAAACAGAGGGAATCCCCGGCTCCATGGAGATCCACTCCAAGGCTGATGTAGGAGTTGAGCTCAGCTGAGCTGAAGCTCTGAGAGGTAAACTCGGGTCCGAGTGTCCCCCCAGAGCCGTCCAGAGAACTTCGGCTCCTAGACACTTTGGATGGCACCAAGAGTGTCAGAGCAGAGATCTGTTCCGAAATCTCCTGAAGGGGTCTCAGAACCGAAGAGTCTACAGCAAGTGATACCTGGCATTCCAGCTCCAAAGATCCAACTTGGCTCGGAGGAGGAATAGTCATGGATGTAATAGTCTTGGATGGCTCTGAAACATGTTGCGTCGGAGTTGAAAACAATTTAGCCAGCGGTGGCGACTTCAAAGGTCTGTGCACCACTCTGTCCATGTCATCATCCAATAAGCTCCTACATGACCTGGAGGAGAGGGTTGGTGAGTGAGATCTCTCAAATATGGGAGATCTCAAGGTAGGGGAGACCGGTATTAGTTCAGTAGACTGGCTCCAAAAAATAGTCTCTTTTGGTTCTGAAGGGCGTGGAGCCAAAGGAATTGATTTGTCCAAATCTATGATCTCTCTCGGTTCTGAGGGCTTTAGAGCCATGGAGGTCGATGCATCAGAAGTTTTAGCCAATTTTTGAGGAGGCTCCGAATGAGCCTAAGAAGCAGGAGATGGTCTTTTTGTAGGCTTGTCACTTTTAGAGGAAGGGGACTTACCTGAAGAAGAAGTACTCTCTAGAGCTTCATCAAAGGAAGGTTTCAGGAGTCCTTTGAGAATTAGCTTGTTCTTTCTTTCCTGTAAGACACAGAAGCTGAAAGAATGACAGAATGTACATGTCTCTTGGAGATGAATGGCCCCCAAACAGTAAACACAAATATTATGCCCATCTGTTATTGACATTTTTTTTGAACATTTGTGGCACTTTTTAAAGCCTGATGGCTTAGGTTCTGTCTCTCTACTTTCCTTAGACATTATAAGAAGGAACACAGCTAATACCAAAAAGATGTAAATGCTAATTATACCTTTATAGAAAAACTAACACACACAAAGGTTAAATATTCTATTAAAACAGCAAATAAACTCCAAAAAACGAACCCAGAATGAAACAACCAAATGTCACCAACTGAATGGAAAAATTTTATTTTATTTTATTTTACATTTGTTGACCAGGCTAGTCTAACTGGATATATGTCCATTTTCAGTAGAGGCCCGAGGAGATAAGCTCCAAGACAGATAAATGAAAAACTTAGCAAACAATAAAAAAATGACTAAATAACAACATTCATTATAAACAATGCAGATTCCAGGTTACAACATAAAAAATGATTAAATAGCAACATTCATTATATACAATGCATATTCCAGGTTACAACAGAAAATTCTGCAAGGACAAAAAAGAAGTACTTATAGTGCAAGGATGCATATACTATACAACATACAGGTATAATACATAAAAAAAAGAACTAAAGTCAAAAGAGAAGACAGGTTAATTATATAAAAATAAAGAAATTCTTCAGTAGGAAGTATTTACAGAGGTTGGATACAGTGTAATTTAGGAGGGAATCTGTATTTATAGTTAAAAGGAATATATAACAGTTCATGAGTAGACTGGGATAGGCAGAGCTATGTTTAAACAGATGGATAGATGCCTAGTCAGGTTTAGTACAGGGGCACAACCAGTGTGTTCTAAGGTAGAGTTTCAGTCTGTTTTTGAAGAGTGATAGAGAGGGAAGAGAGGAAAGGTCACTGGGGAGAAGATTCCAGGTTTTTCCGACAGCATTGGAGAAGAGAGATTCCCCAGCCTTGTTGCTAGGTTTAGAGGTGTGTAGAAAATGTTTGTGTGAGGAAAAAGCAGACCCAGAACACTTTCACTAAACCACGATAAAAAAAAAAATCTGGGCAATTACACCACTGCATGATGGGATACCAATTCTGCCATGAGCCAAGTTAGAGACTTTGAGCTAGTGTATTTGCCCGAGTCGGAGCCAAGGATCGGCTCCCAACCCATCCAGTAAGAATGAAGGCGAGACAGGACAACATAACATCAATTATTTGATCTAGGAACTTTATACAACATATATGTTTTCTTAAGAGCAGCAGGTAGACTGTCAGGCACGTTACTGGCTGCAATAAACACATACTCCAATGCTGGAAGAACAGGAATGTGTTCAGGAAATTCCACTTGTAATAAATCATAACATTTTTCTCACGGACAGTGGTATATCATTATGTTCCCTTTGAACAACTGGTTCATTCTAGATATAGTTTCAGAAAAAGAAAAATTTTCTAACAGACTACGAGAAGAAACACTTTCATTATACAACGACCCCCCATTAATATTCAAATATGTGCACGCTGATTAGTCAGCGTGCACGTCGTAAATCAGAGTTATAGTAATTGAAAAAGGTCCGGTCGCCCAGACTTTTTCCATTACTATAACTCTTTTTTTACAGCAACGGAGAAGCAAGATCTCCGTTGCTTCACACTGTCTCGCTATGTTAAACGAGTTTAACACAGCGAGACAGCATTAAAAAAAGCAACGGAGATTCTCCGTTGCTTTTTTTAAAGCTGTCTCGTTATGTTAAACTCCTTTAACATAGCAAAACAGTTTGTAAAAAGCAACGGAGATCTTGCTTTTGCCGTTGCTTTTTTCAAAACTGTCTCGCTATGTTAAATCGGTTTAACACAGTGAGACAGCTTTAAAAAAAGCAACAGAGATTCTCTGTTGCTTTTTTTAAAGCTGTCTCGCTATGTTAAACCCATTTAACATAGCGAAACAGTTTGTAAAAAGCAACAGAGATCTTGCTTTCTCCGTTGCTTTTGCCCACAGCTCTGATGTACTGCGTAGGCGTACGCATGCGCAGTACATCAGAACTGCCGCAGAATACCGGACAGCTGCGGAAGGGCAGCAAGGAGGCATTATACAATGCCATTATTTAAGAAAAGTAATTATTTTTTTTCTTAAATAATGTCATTGTATAATAGCAATAACCCACTTCTGGGTGTGGGTAATGCTGGATTTACCCACGGCTGGCTTTGTTTAGCCACTCGGGCTTCGCCCTCGTGACCAAACCACACCAACCGTGGGTAAATCCAGCATTACCCACACCCAGGCATGGGTTATTGCTATAGTAGATTTGGAATCAGTGACCTTAGGAGAGAAAGCAGTTGTCCCCTCAAAATCATTTTCCTTTTCAATATACTAGGCACCTTCAGAAAATTAAGACTTCCTTTTTTCTCTTCCAGTAACACCAGAAATAGAAAGGATAACAGCTTGAACTAAACTCAGAGAAAGCCTGTGTAGTCTGGAATGTCACGTCTAGCAGCCTTCACACATCCTTGCAGTCCAGAGAGTTTTCTGAAAAATCCAACTTAACAGGCATAAGGTAAACAAATGTAAATATTCTGTGAACAATAAAAGGTAGTAAAACTGTACAAACAGCAAAGTTATCAGTAAGAAGGATTCTTTACAGGGATAACAGTCAGTACATTCACAGTCTTTCCATAAATCTTCTTCTTCTTGCGGCTTTTCCCGGTTAGGGGTCGCCATAGCAGATCACCTGTCCGCTCATGATTGGCAGTAGAGTTTTACGGTGTCAAGTTGCCAGCCCGGTGCCCAACCTTCCACAGAAGGCACACACATGCACGCACTCATGCCTAGGGCCAATTATGAGTGTCCAATCCACCTACAGCATGTCTTTGGGATGTGGGAGGAAACCGGAGCACCCGGAGGAAACCCACACGACCACAGGGAGGACATGCAGACTCCGCACAGAAGGCACCCGATCTGAGGATCGAACCAGAGAACCTCTTGCTGTGAGGCAACAACGCTAACCGCTGCACCACCGTGGCCACTGTAATATATTATAATGTGCAAAAAAAAAAAAAAAAAAAAGAAGTTATGCACTCACCGTAACGTTCCATCTTTGTTATCCATTTTCATTCTTCCTCAACCTGTGGGTTCGATTCCGATCCTTGGAATTGACTCGGCTGTTACCATAGCTCGTGGCAACCAAAAAACTCTAGAGCTTATCCCTTACCCACAATGCACCTATTCCAGTTGCCTCAGATCGAGTTTGCTGATAGACCAAAAGAAAGATTAATCATAAGACATTCATTGAAACTATAAATAGATTCACAGTTACATACCTAGGATAATAATCTGCTAGTCATCCATTCCTCTAGAAATCCAAGGGTATGGGGATTGAAGGGAGGGGAGTTCAGGAAGAATGAAAATGAATAACACAGATGGAATGTTACGATGAGTACTAACTTCTTCATCTGATGTTGTCAATTTTCATTCTATCATCAACTTGTGGGACAGAGTCCCCAGCTACCTTAGACCCTGGGTGGACTCACGGAAGGGTATTCCTGAGCAGCACCAAACTGAATAATGCTATTCCCCTGGAGACAAGATCCAATTATTAAAGAGTAATGCAAGTATGGGGAGTAGCTCAGGTTGCTGCTGCTGCACAAACATCATCCACTGAGGCTTTAGACTGGAAGACAGCTGAAGTTGCTACAGCTCTAGTTGAATGTGCTTTCAAAGGTTTCAATAAAGCAATTCCCAGTTTGTTGTAGATGAAAGAAATGCAATGTTAGCCATCTAGCCAATGTCACTTTGCTCACAGGCTGCCCTAGTTTTGTATTTGACTAAGAGATAAACAATTGGACAGATTTTCTGATATCTTTTGTTCTGTGAAGATAAAATCTTAATTGTCTATGAACATCTAATAAGTGTAAGCAATATTCACCTTTATTAGCAAATTTGGGAAAGAAAACTGGTAGGTTAATAGTTTGATTGTTATTGACTTCTGAAACCACCTTTGGTAGAAAAGAGCAGTTGGTTCTTAGCGCAAGCCTATCCTTGTGAAAAATCAAATATGGTGGTTTAAAAGACAAAGCTGGAATTTCTTAAATCCTTCTGGTGGAACTTAAGGCTACTAAGAAAATAGGTTTTCAGGACAGAAACTTAAGATCACAGTCTGCTGCCAGTTCAAGAGGAGTCTGTATGATTGCTTGCAACATCAAGTTCAGGTCCCAAGGAGGGGTTGGATCTTTGTAAGGAGGCTTTAACAAAAGAGTACCTCTCAAAAAGGTTTTACAAAGTTTATGAGAAGCAAGTGATCAGTCTTCAAATCCAATATGAAAATTGGATATAGCTGCTAATTGAAGTTTATTAGCAGCGGACAAAGCCCCTTCATTGAATAGTGAGGCTAAAAATTTGAGAATCTTATGAATAGGTGCTGAAAAAGGGTCAACATTATTTTGATGTACCCAAAAGACAAAACTTTTAATTTTACTGTTGTAAAGTGTATGTGCAAATGGTTTGTTAGAAATTATGTGTCAGACAGGTGAAGAGAGCATAGGTTGTCTGGCTATTAAAAGAATTGGAGAAACCAAGCTGTCAGCTTGAGATTTGAGATATCTGCTGGATCATGTCTGCCGGGTGGGACAGGAGATCTGGAACTGGGTCCAGAATCCAAGAATGGTGAATTAGATGAGGCCAAAG
Organism: Protopterus annectens; assembly: GCF_019279795.1. Classification (NCBI taxonomy): domain Eukaryota; kingdom Metazoa; phylum Chordata; order Ceratodontiformes; family Protopteridae; genus Protopterus; species Protopterus annectens. Next base: position 478,756,976 of record NC_056749.1, on the reverse strand, counting down.
GAAGGGGAACCAAATCTGTTGAGGCCAATATGGTGCAATGAGGATTACCTTGCTCTTCAACCTGGTTGCTTTCTGTAGGAACATCAGAATTAGTGGAATCAGAGAAAAGGTATAATGAAGACTGGAGAGCCAATTGTGGACAACAGTAGCCCTTGGTGAGTCCACCCTGAGGGGGGCGGGGTTAGGGCAAAGTAGTTGCTGCACTTGCTGTTTAGGGGAGAGGCAAAAAGACTGCAGCAAGGTTGGGGCCATTGAAGGAATATTCAATCCGTCACTTTTGGATTGAGGGACCACTCGTGAGGCAGGAGTACGCATCTGATCAGTTTGCATGCTGTCACATTGGACTTCCCCAGAATGTGCATTGCTATGAAAAAGCAGTTGGATGAGATTGTCCACTGCCACACTCTGAGAGCTTCTTGACACAAGGGACAGGACCTAGTTCCTCATTGCTTGCTGGTGTACCAAACTACTGACATGTTGTCCATTTGGAACGCAATTTTCCCTAAACGGAGAGCATTCTGGAAGGCCTGCAATGCTAAAAGCACTGCTCTCATCTCTAAGACAATGATATGGAAGTTGGCCTCTATGGGGGACCAAGTGCCTTGGACAGTGCTCCTCAGATAATGCCCTCCCAACTGGAAAGCATCTGTGGTCACTGTGACCTCGGGTTGAGGGGGGGGCTGAAAAGACAGCCTTTCAGAATTTGATCCAACTGAATCCACCATTTGAGATCTCTCTTGCAAATGTTGGTGATTGCAATCAAAGTTGACATTGGTTGGTATAGTATTGACCATTGTATTGCAAGCAGCCATTGTAAAATTGTCATGTAAAACCTTGCTAAGGGGACCAGAGTTATAGCTGCCACCATGGACCCCAATGCCTGTAGAATGAGGTGTGCAGATCCTTTCTTGTTGTTATCTTCATGACTTGTGACCCGATTTTCTGAAGTCTCTGTGCGGGAAGAGTGGCTATAGCTGTCTTTGTGTTCAGGATGGCTCCTATGAACTCTAAAGTCTGAGTCGGTTTGTGGTAAGATTTTTTGTTACTTACAGTTATCCCCAGTAGAAGCATGTCTGGAGAACCTGCTCTCTTGTCTCTCACAATTAAAGCCTGGTCAGAGCAGTAATGAGCCAGTCATCTAAGTATGGAAACACCCTGAACAGCAGTCTCAAGTAAGCTGCTGCTACTGCCATGCACTTTTTGAACACGCTGTGGACCGTGGTGAGACCAAAGGGCAGAACTCTGAATTGATAATGACTGGCTCCAATCCGGAAACAAGGAAACCTCTGGGTCACCTGTTCATCTTTATATGATAGTAAACATTCTGAAGGTCTATTGAGCATACCCAGTTATCCCATTCCAAAAACTGAAGAATGGACTGAACCATGACCATCCTGAACTTTGTTTGTCAAACTGACTTGTTCAAAACACTGAAATCCAAAACTGGTCTCCAGTCTCCTGTCTTTTTTGGCACTAAAAAGAATCTTGAGTAAGTCTTGGATTTTCTCTGGTCTGGTGGGACTTTCTGGATGACTCATTTTTTTCTAGCAGTTTTTGAGTTTGTAGTACTGCTTATTCCCTCTGATTGGGTGGAACACCAGGGATTTTTTTGCAAATGAGGGGTGGAAGGGAAAATGGTATAATATAACCTCTGGAAATGATCCTTTGCACCCAGGTATCTGATGTTATTTCTATCCAGGCTCTCTGGTACAGGGATAGTCGACCCCTGACTGCCTTCCAAGGAAAACAAATGGGCCTCCTTTCAGGAGCGCTGAAAGGGTTTACCAAAGAAAGAATCTCTGTGCCCTTGGTTTTGTGGGCCTCTTCTACCATGAGGGCAGCATCTATCATTGAAGATACCCCTCTGCCCCTGGGGGAATAACCTCCATGTATGTCATGAAAAGATCCTTGGGACCTTTTGAACCACATCTTCCCCCTGCTTCACTGATTCCTTGAAAAGGATCACTGAGGAGTGAAAAAATGCACTCCCATAGCAGACAGGGTCTTTCCATCTTTCTCACATCTGGATAAAGTTTCCTTTAACTTTAGGGCCAAAGAAGGACATGCTGTCAAAGGGAGCATTTATCAATGAAGATTTGAATAGCTTCACAAAATCACATAAGTGCATCCAGGTGTATGTCCTGAAGGCAATGCCTGAACCCGCTGCTCTTGTTGTTCCTTTGGCTGCATGAGAAATGAACTTCATGGATGAGTTGGATACTGGACTGTAGGGTAGCCATCTGAGAGGCAACAGATTACTGAACCCCTTCAGAGACAGATCCTGACAGGGCATCGGAAAGCTCTTTAATCAGATCCATCTGCAGTCTGGGGAAGTGTGCTAAGAAATTCAGACTATAACGCAAAGGTCATTGAAGCATAAACCCATTTCCCAAACCTATCTATCGACCGAGACTCCTTGTTGGATGGATGGAGAGTGGAACTTTCCTCTGCTAGTTCCTTTTTTGTTGTTGATGCTATGACTATGGCATCAATAGGCAAACCTTTTGGCCAGAATAGTTTATCATCTGGGGCAGTGATAATTTTGTCAGGTCTCTGCAGAATGGGTTCAATCATGCTGAGGACCTTCCATGCCCACTGAGACATCAACTCAATGAACTCTTTGGTGGAAAGAGTTACCCTGGAGGTAGATGGGTGGGTACCAAAAGTCTGCAGGTAAACAGACTCGTCACATGATGAATTTCTGGACTTCCATCACTTCTCTGTTTTAAAATTTCTAGGAAGTCTCCAAAGGAGACATCATCAGTAGGTGATCTTGGGAATCTTTCTCCCTCATCAAAGTCCATGTCTTCTGTGATAGATTCCTCCAGGGAATTCAAGTGCTTCCTCTTGCACTTCTACTCTTAGGGACCTCCTCAGTGGATGATCTGGGGAAGTTTCAGAAGAAGAGGGTATTCTCTTTTGGGTCTCCTGAGGTTTTGGTACTCACTGTCCTTGTGGAGGGAATGGTAGAGACTCTCAATGTACGCATGACAGGTATGCATGTTCTGAATATGAAGGGGCCCACTGACTTACTGCTGCAGTCATACCTCTCTCCATATCCTTGAAAGCTGATCCACCCTAAGAAGGTAGGGACCCCAGATTCAAAATGGTGGTTCTAGGAACCAAAGTCACCTCCTGCTCTGAAGAGATCTCCCTCAAAGCAGTAGCCGGAGCTGAGTTTATCCATGCTGAAGCTCTGAGGTGCAGAGATGGCTCTGAAAACATAGGAGTCAATTCTAACCCCTTGGAATTGACAGGACAGATATGGCCCTTAGAGGTCTCCAGTTATGACTTGAACCGAAGAGCTCAGAGCGATAATCAGTTCTGAAGATAAAGATGTCTTTGTTTCCAAGCAGATGGCACTGGGTAGCTCAGAACCATAGTCTCTAGACCTTCAAATGAAGTTAGAGGAGGAAGTAAAGGGAGAGAGTAGCTGAAGAATGGATTCCTTCACTCGTCAGGGTAAGAACCGAGGTGGATCTTGTCATACCTTGCGTCCAAAGGATTTTTCTCACCAGTTTCTCCACACCATCTTTGGTTAGACTTTTAGAGAAACAGGTTGACATCACAGATGCCAATTTAGACCTCTCCAAGAATGTTGATGGAAGTCTCTCTGGAAAGGGATCAATGGAGGGTGAATAAGAATTATCATCGAATCCTGTAACTGCTGTGTCGGATCCAAGGATCTCAGCACTGAAACATGTCTTTTCTCTTGTGTCTTCAGAGCCAAAAGAGTCAGTTTGACAAAGGACTAGCTTCTGTTCTCAGGTCTGATAGATCAGTCAGAGCTGAGGCTTTTGACTTTTTTGGAGTGTCTTTTGATGAAGAGGATGGAACAGAAGACTTAGATATTTTAACTGTTGGAACCAAAAGAGAAGTCAGAACTGAATCACTTCTTTTCTTGGCCTTCTATGAAAGTCTGGAGGAGGAAGAACAGGAAGGGCTAGGAAGGTCAGATTTGCCCTTTTATTTTTCAGAGGTTCCAGACATAGCTTCACCAAAAAAAGATGGAATTAAGCCTTTCAATATCAATTTACTTTTTTCTTTCAACAAAAGCTCTGTGGCTAAAGGAATGACTAATGGAACAGTCCTCCTGAAGATGGAGTGGTCCGAAACAGTACATGCAAATAAGTCAGAATAAGCGACTTTATGACCACACTTCTCACAGCATTTAAACTGAGACTGTCCTTTTTCTTTCTCTGCCATTCTCACTCACACACAAGCACTCAAGTGACTAACAGGCAGATGTAATTGAAAAGGACATAAAGTATGGGAATTTAAAACTTTTTTTTGAGATGAAAATGTGTAAGATAATTGAGAATACTAGCAATAGTATTCAAAGACTACATAATGTATGAAAACTGTAAAGAGAAGTTTTAAAACAGAAAAAGATAGTGACTTAGTTCAAAACGAAATCGTTAGAGCAGGGATAAAGAAGAAGGATTTTAGGGTTTTTTCTTAAAGTTTGAAAGAAAATATCAAAAAAATGTAACACTTACCTAGCTCAAGATCACTGGAAACCATGTCTAACTCGCAATGCGGCAAATGAGATCTGAGGTAACTGGGACAATTATGTTTTGGGTAAGGGATAAGCTCTAGAGTTTTTTGGTTACCACGAGCTATGAGGACAGTATGAAAATTGACATCAGATCCTAGAACTGTATTTTTGCTAGACTTTCAGAAACAAATTGTCATATTTTGGAAACTGTACAATCTAAACATATATTGTTAGTACATTTATGTTTAGAAGAAATACATTTTCATGTGACAAAAAAGAAATACCTCTATGATTGCATCTTTACTGAGCTATTTACAGAAATTTCAAAACACGTTTGTTTAATTAGCAATATAAACAGCACTGAATATCTCTCAAGATGAAGTACTTATTGAAAAAAATATCAAAGACAGTTTTCTTCAAAAACATCTAAGGTTTTACCTGATGTGATGTAATAGTTTGTAAACCACTTGTTTCTAAGTATTAACTACATATGGAAATATTGATTATTTTCATAATTATTAATAGACAACACGCAATACCTCAGGTATAGTGTGATATAAATGGACATTGACAATGAATTTTCCTGTCTCCTACTATGGCATTTCACACAATAATCCTCAGTAGTACATAGGCCTCTCAGTTATGAAAATATTAACATAAATATGAAAATAACAACTGGAGAGGCCGCAAAAGTACCTCACAAAGAGGATCCTAGGCCTTAAACACTTGTCCTATATGGACAGTCTCAAAAAACACCAACTATTCTCTGTCTCATATCGCTTACTTAGAGGCGATCTCTGCTTGACTTACAAAGCCATGTCTGACCCAGCTCTGTTAGAAATGCTACATCTAAACAAATCCGAATCCTTCCACACCACTCGCTCCAGAGACCTCAACCTCATTACCACAGTTAACAGAACATGCTGGAGGGACAGGTTCATAACCCAGAGACTGCCCATGCTATGGAACAGAATTCCCATACATGTCAAGCAGAGCACCCCGCTGACCCTCTTCAAGACAAATCTTGATGAGTGGATGGGAAACAGAAAATTCACCTAGGGGATAACTCCAGTGGCTCTGCTCAACAAAGGCACTGGGAACTAAGGTCGTGTGGCACTATGCTAGGGTAATCCTATGGCTAGGCTTGTAAAGGCCCCAGGGCCATTAGCCTAGTACACACCTATGAACCTATAATATAAATAATAAATGACAGTGTTTAATTCATCTACTGCAGGACATCCTAATTTAACAATCTTACCATCATTTTGGTAATAACTCTTGCACTTCCTAATACTGCTTATTATTAGCTGGTAAATCACTGAGCTAAAGAAGCCAGGCCCCAAGAAAGTCTGGACGTCATAAGTATGTACGGGCATTAACTGCAAGTATACAAAAACGGAGTAATAGCTTTGAACAAGTTAAATCTTTTAGGTCAAGGTTCATATTCTATTCTTTGGTTCTATTCAGAGTTAAGAAGGGCAGGAGAGTAAAATCCCTCACAGAGATTTTCAGTAGCCAGCACTATGGCATCTCTGTACAATAGGCTAGAGACTTTTATTATGACAGCTGAAATCTAGACCTCACAGAAGAGGAAGATGAATCAAGGATAGGAGAAGGATAAATACTAGGTCTAAGGCTAAGGCATGTCCTTACAGCAACAACTAAGGCACCTTTGCATCAGCAGTTGTGGTTATCCATTGCTGCACATGGAGGACAAGCCGGTCTTTTACCACTTCTATGCTAGGGGAAGAGAGGCATATCAAACTGAATGGTAATTCTGGGATGGAGTGATGGACTTTTTTCTTGGAAGAAGAGGAGATAGGTTTTTAATTTGAGGCTGCACAAAGATACTGGAAAGTACAGTTGTGTGAGTAAAACTAACCATAACAGTAGATGTTCGAATGATCACTGCTGCAGTAGCCTTAACAATATGGGTCAGATCCTGCAGAGAGTATAGCAGCCAGACACCTTCCAAAGCTTCAGGGCACCTTCCATGCAACAAAAACATCAGTCAGCTCAAGCTGAGCTAACTAAAAAGACAGATTTGAGTGCCAAGCCCTTCAGAACTTTCACGCCAACAGAAAGACAGGGAGGCTGAGCCCTGAAAGGACAGTGCTAGAAACAACAAAAAATAAATGCCCATACCCTGGCATAAATAAAAAACAAGGGGATAGAGAGAAGGAAGAGCTACTGCAGCAGTGATCATTCATCTGTTACTGTAAGTTTACTTACACAACTGTAATATGTTCACCATACTGACCTCCGCCACAGTAGCCCTAGCTATATGGGTAGATCACCTTAGTTTACTACACTGGGAAGGTGGAAGGAGAAGGGTCAAAGAGTCCCAGAAGAATGGTCCTAGCAAAGGCAGATCTAGACCTATAGAAGGAATCAAGCTTATAGTGCTTTGCAAAAGTATGTACAGAGGATTAAGTTGCAGCTTCTAAAATACTTCTAGAATCCAAACCTTTCCAAAAGGCCATAAATGAAGTCAAGGAACTGGAAGAGTGGGCCTTGACCCTGACTGGAATAGTTTTGCTGTGGTGATTATAACAAAATGTAATAGCCTTATACACCCATTTGGAAATAGCCTAGTTTGACAAAGTTTGTACCTTCTTCTTATCACCATATTAAATGAACTATTGATTGGACGATCTGAAAAAATTAATTCTGTCAAGACAAGACCTCAGTTGTCTGTGAACATCCAAGGTATGGCATATCCTTTCTCCTCATTTTTAGGTTCAGGAAAGAAAACAGGAAAATGGACAGTTTGGCTTAAAGTAAACTCAGATACCACTTTAGGCATAAAAGAAGGATTAGTTCTCAAAGAAACCCTGTCTGTGGGAAATGAGATAAGGTTGACTCACCACTCAGTCTGCGAGTTGAGCCTCCAGCTCTGATACCTTTCTTGAAGAGGTCAGAGCAATCAGTAAAATTGTTTTCCATGTTAATTACTTCAAATCAACCAGGTTAGCTGTTTCAAATGGAGCATCGCAGTTTTCTTTGAGGACTCTTGTGTAAAACCTCTTTCAAAAACATTTTGACATGAGCATGCATTGAAAGAGGAGGATCCATGGGTAGGCATGTCAAAATGACCGATAAATGAACCTTGATGGAGGAGTAAGAAAGGCCATATGATGTTAACTCACACAAGTTCTCCACACAAAAAAAAAGTGGTTTTCAAATCCTTTAAACAATGTTTTTAACTGACAGGAAAAAAAGAGTGCTCTCATTTAAAAGTACAATACAGTGTCATGAATGACCATTAAAACACAAACTCCTAGTTTTAAAATAACTTTCCCAAAAGAGAACTTAATTTCCTAGAAAAAGAATAGCACAAGCCGACCGTCGATCGTCAAAAACCCCAGAGAAGCATACTCTTTCGTGGCAGGAATGCTATGAAGGACCTGGTGCCCAAACCTGTCTTTTATTCAGCTTACTTTGAGCTGACTGATGGTCTGGATGTGTGGAAGGTGCCCTGAAGCTTTAGAAGCTGGCCAGCTGTTATATCCAATGCAAAATATAACTCATACAACTAAGACTACTGTAGCAGTGATCATGGATCAACACAGGATTTGTAATTACTCAAGCTTTTGGGCTACCACAAGTTCTTTATTAGGGGTTATAAAGTACAATTCTTGAATATCCGCTTGATGCTGGGGTTGGTATACCTTCTCTGTTACATTCATTTGATACTTCCTAGAAATTAAACACTTTTAATTCAGTGAGTGGCACAAGTCATGTATGAATTACATCTATAGACCATGCTCTTTGAATTTCACTCAGGCCCAGAAAGAAGAAATCATGTGAAAGGTGAAGTAAATACACCACATTAAATTTTCTAAGGGAAATCAGACATCTATAGCCAAAAGTGAAGTCTCTGTAAAATTACAGGGAATGAAAGATCCATGGCCTCTGCATCCACTAGGTTTGTAAAAGTCATCATATTAGTCATCATCATCATCATCTTAACAGATTATATATGACAGGCTGGCTCTGGTTTCCCCACTATGAAAATACCAACAGTAAACAACAATTGCTTAATAATGTGTCCTAAATATATGTGAATGTGACATGTCATTAGTTATCATTAGGCTTAGGGAGATGAGGAAAGGTTGGTCCATCTTGTAGGACTCTGTTAAATGGAAGGTCATAGAAGTCTTCTGATACCTTGTGAAGGTTATGAGCAGCTGGTGAGTCTAATAAGATTTTTGAAAAAAAAAATGAAATTCACTTCTGAGGTAGGTATTCACAGACTTATGAAGCACAGAAAGGAATCAGCCATGTTTACTTCAGAGACTGAAGAAGAAAAGAAACAATTCACCATCAAAATAATAACAACTACAAGATGTGCAACCTCATAGATAGGGAAATACTTGGCACTGCATAGCAGTGTACTCTGAGGCTCTGGAACCATAGAACCATGGAGTTGAAATATATAAGTATGAGAGTTATGGCCGCCATGTCCATAATTTCTGCTTTAGCCATGCATCATTTGAGTTTCAAGTCTTCAATCTGGAAGTACTGAAGGCAGTTGGGGGGGGGGGCTGCACTCAGTTATGCATCTGACTGGTTCAAGTACATATAGTAGGTTCTGCTGCGTCTTGTCCTTACTACCATCTTGGATCCACAGAATGTCTCTAACTAACCTAAAAGGTTACACAAGAGGACTGTTTATTTGGGGAACAATGGTATGTACTGATTGGGTGTGACATCACTGACAACACAGGAAGATCATACAACAAAGGATAAGAAAATTACAATACCTCCTCTTTTCTGGTACCTTTCTCTTCACTACATTTTGGAGACAGATATTACTCTTATCTTTGACTTTAAAGGCAGTAGACTGCTGAGATTGCTTCTCAACTGATAGGCTTCCAATTAACAGCCACAACATCTCTGCCATTGTCCAAGATAAAGATTTTAGCTAAACTTAGGAAAAAGGATCACCTAAGTTAATTTATTGTTGAAGATTTCATCAAAAGCTTTAACAGTTTTGCTGGCATTATATCCAGTCAGTTAAAAACCTGATGGACCAATTGATGAGGAGTTTCATTTGAGCCCTAAGACAGAGCAATATGATCTGACAGAATCATAGCTAGGAGCTTAGTACAGAAAGAATGGAAGAAACACAAACTCTATTTGCTATTTTATTTGCCACTTAAAGAATACTTTGGGGTGAACTCCTCCCATAAAGGTAGTTGGTGGCCTAAGACTTTGTGTCTTAACACTGAAGAACATTATAAGATACACAGCTCAATGTTCCTGTCTCAAGGGCATGTGACAGAGCTCTTACCATTGTGAGAAAAAGGAAGAAACTCCACTTTCCCATAATGAAGTCCCATATACTTTAGATTACTTTTCAATGGGACAGAGAAAACAGAAATCAATGCACTTTATCACAGAAGAAAGGAGGACTAATGACATTTGACTTCTTATACCTTCTACTACAGACATTCTTAAAAGCCACCGTGAGGTTGTGTTTTAAGATAAGATAAAATTTACATGACAGAACATTACAACCTAACCTAACACAGTACAAATAGCACTGGTGCCCATCATTTCTGGGAACCTTTTGGACACAGGAACATAGTCAAATGAGAGTTCTGCTTTTTTATATGAAATGAAGAAAGCATTTGCCTTTTAGAAATTTAAAAATAAAAACAATATTTTCAGAAGCCATAAAAGGAGGATTTCTTGGTTGGTCTTTTCATACATGAAGCCTTTTTCCAGTAATGTCACCATGGAAGCTTCCACAGGTCTGTTCAAAGATGGACTGCTAAAAAGGCTCTGCACCCTGTTATAGCTCCCCTTTTGGAAAGATATTAAATGAGACAATTCCATCAACTGGTTGAGGGTTCTATTACATCTTGTTGAGTTGCACCCAGCTGATGCTTAAACTTGATTAAATAAATTGATCAAAGCTTTAACTGGATACAGCACAAAGAGAAAAAATTTGCAGGGGGTAAGTTCCCCATGCAGTCTGCCATGAGAGTTTGTCACACTCATAATTCCTCCTCAGCTGCACAGCTGTGGGGAAAATTAAAAGGCCATAAAAATCAAAATTGCTACTGATATACTAAGAGAAACTGATTTAGCTATCATTCTGAATGATTCTGAAAGGAAAACAGTGACTGATAAGCTGTAATTCAAGAAAGTATACTCAATAACTTGCAACTTTATCCACTTTACAAGAGGACAAGGGTAGGGAAGCACTGACTGAGACTGCCCTGAAATTGGAACATTTTAAAAGTAACCTTTTCTATGTTCCAAAAATGTACAGTTGTGTAAGAACGTACCATAACAGTAGAGACCTCAGCTTACACATGGGAAATATGGGAAATTATTCTGCCAAATATAGTATATATCTGGCAGCAAACCAAAGCTTCGGTACCTTCCCCTTGTGCTGTATGCTTTACCTATAACCCAGATGCAAGAATGCAAAGTAGGACATAAGGGACATAAAGACATGAAGATACTCAGGACATTTTTTGCCCCAGACCAGAAAAAACAGGCAAAAGAGAGAGAGGAAACTAAGACATGGCAATAAGGAGAGGGGGAAATATACAGGAGGCCCACCTTAGCCAAGAAAGAAAGAATGTTTGAAGAACTGGGAGTAAAGGAGGGATGATGAAAATATGCAACTATGATCTACTCAGACATTTGTTGTTAAGGTCTACACTACTTCCTTTATTGATCACTGCTACAGTGTTGCTTACATACATACCTCTCAACCTGGAAACATCAAAAATCTGGACAAAGGCCCGTAAAAAGTAGGTACAACTGGCCAAAAATCTGGAGGTTAATTAGCATAAAATATGCATGCATAATAACATGACTCCACCCACTCAACAAATGGAATTGTGGGATACTGACCTTCAAACACAAAAGTAACACAAATTATATCCAAAATAATAGGGTTTTATTTACATTAATATTTGAACTTTTATAAAACTTTGCACTTACGTAAAACTAAAATGTCCTGTTCTCTCAGTACTCTGTAACTGCAATTTAAGAACAAGTATGAACAGACGGAAAGACAAAGGTAATCTCTGTCATGTCCCCTTAAAAATTTCATAGGAAAGTGAGAACGCCACATTGCATCTAAGCCTTATGGAAGGATTCATACCGACAGATTCAACACATACAACATTAAATCTAAAGGAAGTTCATAACACATGGGGTAGCTACAGAAAAAATCCCATCTGATTCTATGGAATGTTTTTTTTACCTTATAAAAAGAAAAATCTCATTGCTCACCATAAAGATCTGACATACTGAAACATTTCTTACCACCAGAAGGTGAGAGTCAGACTACTCACTTCTGACAGAACTAACCTGATTCTTACACATTAGGAAGAAAAGACCTTGTCCAGCCTTGAATCTAACATCTTAGCTAGACTAAGCAAGAGAGAGAGAGAGAGAGAGAGAGAGAAGTACCACATGTAATTAACCTTTTCCAAGTTTAGACAATGACATAATAATGGCTTCCAAGATCCCCTTTTGAGCTCTGCCTGCACCAAAAACTCAATCAGATTGGACAAGAGTCCAGAGACCTCCTAATCCCACTCACTAGTACACCAACAAGAAGAGTCTATCAAGGTCCAGAGCATTCTCAGATATTAAAAAACTTTTCTCCGTAGAATATAACCTAGGTGAATGAATTGACTTTAGGCAAACATTGAGGTGCTTAGCAGCTTCCTCACCCTCACAGTTTAGCACAAAAATGCTGAAAATTGTCAGAAAAGCAAGCTGCAATCCAGCATGGATTACGTAGCAGTTTGCCCAAACTCTGGTCTCTAATAATGGTGATATCCTCTAAGATGTAAAGATGACAGCTGTTAAGCCAAACGTCTTCTGGGGAAACTTAATTATGTGATTGGTGGTTTCATCCAGCAGTGTATCATATTAAAATTCATGGGATGCCAGTTCCTTCTACATTAGACTCCCAACGCAAGTTTGTGGCAGAATAAGGACTCATTTTATCCTGTTGTGGTTTACTGATCCACATGAACCATTTTCAGACCTTGCATGAAAACACAATCTCACAAAACACAAATGAATACAAAGGATACTTATACAATATACAAAATCATTCACTTTATAAAAAAAATGTCCAATCAAACTGCATTCAGTTGGCAAAATTAATACAATGCAAGCATCAGCTTCAGTTTAAACGTGTGTACAAGTCATAAAATGGGTGCGGTGCTTTTATAACATTATATTACAGTGCAAAGTTTAGTCAAAATGCATTATTGTAATAATCTAGCTGAAGCTCTTGAAACAGAATAATGTACTCATCAAGCACCTCACTCCCAATCATATTCCCTGTCCACCCAATCAGCTTAACTTTAGTAACCCTCCCTACTATATATGGGTTGCACAAATACAGGTCCCACCATGGCCACAAAAACAGTCATGCACACAGACAACATCCTAAGATTTTCTGATACAGATAAAAGTAAAGGAAGAATCAATGCAAACTCACCACTTCTCTTCAAACAGCACAAACACAGACATTTCTGCAGGTAATTTTGCAATTTCCGTTACTTCTCATGTGCTACATAATGTTAAGCAGTCTTGATGATCTACAACCATACTACATTAGGTTTAAAAACAAAAATATCAAGTCTACAATTTAAGTGCAGAGTACATACCAAAATAAAAATTCAGCTGCACTCCTTCAAACCAGCATGGCACAAGTGCAGTTTCATTACTGCAAACAGTGCCTCACCTTGCACAATGGGCATATACTTATTCTACTCTACTGACATTCAAAGCACTGGACTGGAAAGTATCTGCTGTCTATATATCTAGATGGAAAAGTACCCAACGTCACTGTAAAAGCATAATGTTATTAAAAGCTATTGGATTTCTTTGTTTTTCTTCTTATGAATAGTTAAGGACATATACAGTGATCAATTAAAAAGTACCTTCAGAACTTTTGCCGCAACAGTACACTGGTTCATAGGTTTATAGGTTCATAGACTAGTACTAGGCTAACTGCTCTTGTGGGCTATTTTAAGCCTAGCCAATTACTCCACGTGAATGAAACCCTGCAACTTCTGCTTGTAAAGTAAATACCTTAACCATTATGCCAACCTCCCCTGCCCCAATTACAAAGGTCAAACTGAACAGATTACAGTGGTTTGGGCACATGTGCAAGAAAACACAACAGGGTTAGAAAATTAGATTTGGGAAAGATGAGAAGCAGGTATGAGAAAACAAGGATGCCCACCCAGCCAAGGAAAGGATGAATGTGTCAGAGAAGACCTGAGGCAGGTGTAAAAGTGACCATGAGTTAAAAGTGGTGACAGCTGGCACAACATCAGATCCCATGTAAAAAATCGAAATTGGGTGCTGATACACATATTTCAGGCTGTAAACACACACACACACACACACACACACACACACACACACACACACACACACACACACACACACACACACACACACACACACACGCACACACACCACACCCTATCAAAAGATCAACTACAAAATTCAAAACAAAAGTTTAATAACAGGTTTTATTTGCTAAATGCATTACATGTCAATTAAACTTCTATGCAATCTAAAGTGAAAGAACAACGTATCACGTCTTCTACTCAAAATTCACAATGCTTAAAAGTTATGCTCACTTGCTAGTACTAAACCACAACTCGCATGTTCAATTTCACAAAGACCTGCAGTTTGTAATGGCGATCAGACTGCTGTTAACACACTTCAAATTGCATAAAAACACAGAAAACAGAGGAAATCTGGCATATGCATTTTGTGTGTGTTGGGTATATCTTGCAAATCCCACTAGAGGTTGAAGAGGACTAGATCACCACTACTATAACCTCACACACTTACTGCACATCCTTAAACACACAAATGTCCAGGAATGAGTGTACATGTAGTCTAAGGCTGCCTGATGTTTACGAGCTTCTATTATAACGTATGACCATCACAACTCAGCCAGCGCACATACAAACAACGAGAGAACAATTCCAAAGCCTCCTAAGCAAACAAAATGTAGGTGCCTATACACATAAAAAGACATAAGTTGACAACACAAGTAAAACATTCTCTTAACTTGTGTTATGTTTCAGTCTAGTAATACAACCCTTGAATTTAAAAAAAAAAACAAGACAAACAGGGCTCAACCTCCAGTTATGTTTAGGTCCGAGCAGAACCACTTCCATACCTTACCACTAAATTTATATTAAAGACTTCATGCATGATTAAAAAAACATAATGGCATATCTAAACATAACATTTCATATTGTTTCAGTCGAAGTGAAGCACCATCAACCTTCCTTTACAGCTCCAACTTCCGATTTGGAAATAAAGTGAGTTAAACAAGAAATACATATACATATAATGCTGCAATAAACACTTAATAACATTTACACTTTAACTGGTGTTTTATTCTGGACATACAGAGATCCCTTACTCCATTACAGATAATGGAATTGCTGCTCTTTTCCATGCAATTTGTTTTACAATTAATTTCTGGTTATAATCCTGATGCTAAAGTAAAACTGGCAAAAAATTTCATTTTAGGAAACCAGGTATACCTGAGTGGTGATGAAATCATGGTATGTTTTAATAAGTTTAAAAACATTCAGTCTTCGCACTTCCCCCAATCCCCACACATCTGTCACGAAGGCACTGATTTGTTGTATCTTCTAACTTCAGTATAAACAAGCACCATGATGATGCCGCTGGATATGCTGGCGATGCGAGATGACATCAGCGTGAATAGAAAAAACATGAAAAAAAAAACAAAAAACAAAAACAAAATCTGGATTTAACTCGGCCACTCAGGAATTTGTGGCACCCTAAAATTTCAACCCCCAAAATGGTAAATACCAAGGAATTCGGTATGGTTGAGAGGTATGCTTACATATGGGAAGATTTCCAAATATTTTTTGAATGTCTGGGCAGAGAACTGAGGAATGGAACTGAAGTCTAGTATTCTTTGGAGATGGACTGCAGCAAAACCAATTCTAGCCCTGAGGATTGTATCAGTTTTATAGTGTTTGGTAGTGGAAGACCAAGTGGCTGCTTCTAAAACAGAATTTCAGTCTAGACCCTTAAGAAAGTTTCTAGAATCACATGATCATAGGAGCTTACTAGGCTAATGACCCTGGGGCCCTTACAAGCCTAGCCAAGAATTTATCCCTAAAAAAAGTCAGCACCTGTCACCCCTGTCAATGAGGGACACAGGTGGAACCCCTGGGACAAATTTGTGGTTTTCCATCCACTCATCCAGGAGGTGCTTTAAGAGGGTCAGCGAGGAACTCTGTTTGACATGTATGGAAAGTCTATTGCAGAGATGGAGCAGCCTCTGGGAGACAAACTTGCCTCTCCAGCAGGTTTTGTTGATGTTTTATATTAAATTTAGGCCTTTTGAGTTGGTAATGTGCAAGGAGTTAGACTTATGGCTATGGAGCATTTCTAGTAGGGCTGGGTCCGATATTGCTTTGTAGGTGAGACACAGAATCACCTCTAAGCAATCTGTAGGATACCGAATAGGGTGATAGTGATTTGAGCCTGTCCACATAGGACAGATGTTGGAGGCCATTGATTCCCTTTGTGAGGTATTTCTTTGGCCTTTCTAGTTGGTGCAAGTGTTTGACGAGGTACATACCAAATGAGGCATTATGCTCAATTATTGGCCTAATGATGGAGGAGTACAGAGAGGTAATAACCTCCTTTTTTCTGGATGCAATCCGCAACAGCCTTTGTAAAATGAGCTTTGACCTGGCTTTGAAAGGAATAGCAAAAGGTGATTTTCCTTGCCCAGGGGCATCCAAAAGTCTGAATGTGACATCTTCTGTCAAAGACTGTATCCTTAACCAAGAATACCTCTTTAAAACAGATCCAATAGCAGCATCTCTAGAAGATGCACCAGTAGCATCATGACTGCATTCAATAGAGTGTCTAGCTAGATGAGTGGCTGTAATGAGCAAAGACAAAAAAAGATGTACTGTCTAACTCAGACATGTCTGACTTGGTCATATTTCCCAGAACGGATAAAAGGTATCTAACCATATAGGTTTAATAGTTAATGGAATGGAAGAAAGCAAAGCAGAAGTGTATACTTTCTTTCTATATGTGTCCATGGTGCTACTGTCTTTGAAATTAGGTAAAGAATTAGAAGATGGAAGCAGCAGACTCTATAGAAATTATTGCTGGGTCTGAAGAAAAATTTTAGTAAACAAGTGTATATGTGTCTGTGACCTTATAAAACCTATACTTTTTTAGATGCTTCAGGATGGGATTCTAGGTTTAAAAATGTTGTGGCAATGGTATTTTGCAAACCCTCTACCACAGGAGGGATTGCAGAAGGCTTGGGGACTTTCATGTATAGCAAGTGATAATTCCTTCTTTGCATATCAGACACTAGTTTTTACTTTCACTGAAAATCCAGCATCATTTTCAAAATTGTGTTCACAAAGGAAAGTTCTTCTAGGGGAGAATCAGGAGACATGGTATTCTCATCTTCTGATGCATAACCCACCGAAGAATGGATCTTGGAGGAATAAGCCACAGATTCCACCTTTGATTCAGAGATGTCCTTTTCAGAAGAAGAGTCCTTATCTCTTTTATGAGAAGAGGAAGAAGCAGGAGAAGAAAAGAACTGAGGGGGTTTTGAAACTTAATTACCTTAAGCCCTTTCAAAAAGTCAAACCACTCTTTCTGTGGATACCTATGAGTAAAAGGAGCAAAAGGAGAATTATGTTTAGTGTTCTGCTTATTTTTCCTGGGGCCATCAGCATAGACATATAGGGGAGGATCTAACCCCTGAAATACCTCAAAAAGGGCACCAAGAACTTCTTCTCAGATTAGGATTTGAGGTATGCCCTTCAGTCCTACAGAGATAATATGCCAGAGTTGCCCTTTTGCAGCTGAACCAGCCATTTGATTGTGAAGAACATGTCAACATGCTGTATCTTATCAGCCTCCAGCAGCGTCATAAAAACAGGAGCAGCAGCTAAAACTGCACAGTCTGAGGGGTCATTAAGTGCAACAGAGACATCTATGTCTGTTTGGATAACAAAAGCTTTGGGCTTTGACTTCTTGAGCTTCTTTCACAGCTGCTGAGAGATGTCTTACTGAGAAGATTGAGTCCATCTTTCTTTGCTCAGTCTCCTTCAGTCTCTGTTTTTCTAGGTAAACGTTAAGGGAAGCTAAACAACTCCTTAAAGTTTTAAGAACAAAGGACTTGTTAATGGAACACTCCTTGTAGGTAGTTGTGGCTAGGTCCCAAGCAGCAAAAAAAAGCACTTTGTATGTGTTTATATTGTGTCTTCCTCTTACAATCACATATACCACTCTTAGCTGAAATGAAAAATAAACTATTCAGTCAAAAGTTGAAGTAAACAGGAAGGTTCCCCATTTGGGATACCTATCTGCCCACTCCCAGTGGAAACGGGCAAAGGCTGTTCATCTGATGGACTGAAGTGAAACCTGAAGTCTTACTGTTTGGGCTGGCAGTAAGAAAGTTCAGTGGATTTCATATGTCTCTTATGCAATGATTCATATTCTCATGCTTGGGTCATACGTCAGATGTACGGCGAGTGAGGAAGGCACCTAAGCCTTGGTATACTGGTTAAACATAAAGAATCCTTGGTAGGATACTACTCATATGTAAGTAATAGTGCAACAATGATCATTGAAGGACATCAGAACCAAGCTGAAAATTATTTTATACTGATTTTGGACATGCTCTGTTAAAACTATAATTTTACTTAAAAAATAAAATATAAAAACAGCATTTATTCAACTGCTACACTGAAATGTAATTCAAAATTTTCTACCTACCATAAGGAAAGAGTAACCAATCCACAAGCTTCGCCAACCGACTGGACAAGATGGGATAGTAATGTCCTGGCTGTGAACAGCAACAGCCTGAGAAGGAGCTTCACAAACAGAACAGCGACTAATGTACTGCCTGATCTCCAACCTCTCCACTGGCATCATAGGAATAGAAGCTGAGGTGGAAAGCCAATAAGATTTATCATTTCTACTTGCATAATAACACACCTCATTGATGTTACAGTAGATGAATGGCATAGTACTAAAGCGAGGTAAACAGGATCCAGCCAGACCTATTGGGAAAAAACATATACATATATATATATATATTAGAAAACATACATAACCAGAGTTACATATCAAAGATGCACTGCATAGCCTCAGTACTTTCACATTTGCCATGAGTGTAAAACGTGAAATATACTGCATGTTTAGTCACTGAACTACAGTTTCTAATTCTGTCAGTGACAACTTTAAAGTAGATTTCTTCCTATGGTAATAAAAACAAAATTGCAATCACTTACCCAGATCTTGATTGTGTGCCTTCTCTTGCCCTTCTACATAGAGTAAACTGTATCCTTCCCACAGCTTGCTCATTCCTAGGGGACACTGTGGGACTTGCTCTGACTGACTGTGCTTCACCAATGTGTAGCCAATACTTGCAGCACGAGCAGGCATTGCTGGACGACCTGCTGGGCCTGGCCTTCCTGGAGGACCTAATAAAAAAAATACACACAAAATTAAAAGAAAATGTTTGGTGGCATGAAATTAAGCATTTTAGGTTTGTTCTGTTAATATTTCATAGACTCTTTATTGATTTATTTGTATGTTTTTTTAGTTTGTTTACCAAATAAGTGGACTAGTCCACACAGCTAATTTAATAAAAAATACATTAAAATCCAATAAACAATTTCTAACCAGAATTAAATATAACAAATTTGAAGATAACATAAGCTTAATTACAGATATAAAAGTTCAACTAGAAAAGAAAAAGCAGCAAATGCACTGTGTGCAAAATTCCGTCTCTGTGTCTTGGGAATTCACCTCTATTCAACGCTCATAACAGTCCACAACACCTTCAATGAAACCAAGTAGAAGTGAACAAAAGTTTATTGTAATGCCAACAAACAAAGAATGGTTAAGCGCTTTCACTTGAATAAAACAAGCTTCCTCAGAAACATAAAATCTATTTTAGAGAAGGGTATCTTTATTAAGAAGACAGAATATATGAAAATTGCAAAATGTGGGGCATGTAAACAATGTCACACTATATTTCAGGGAGACAGTGTGAAATTGGATAATTACAAGCACACTAGAATTAAATTCTGTGGGGCAACTGTACAACTAAAATGGTGGTGTATATTGCCATCTGTAGAACATGTTCAGGATTCTATATAGGTAAGACTCAAAGGAGTTTAAATAAATGTATATAGTCTCACCTTTATAGCATCAGAAGGAAGGATGAAAAAAATGCTTTGTATAAACATATTAAACAATATGGTGACAAACATTATTTTAATTTTGGTATAGTGGACATTGTGCACACCAATAACAGAGGGGGTGACTTTAATAATTTATTATTATATAAAGAATTTTGGTGGCAAATATATACGGATGCTTCCACTATACCAGGTTTAAATGACACTGTATCTGTCAAACCACTATTGGTCTTAAAATGAACTATCTATTAGGTATATTGTTATATGTTTTTAAACATGTTTTGATATGATCTAAATGTAAATGTTTTTGTTAACATTTTTTCAGTTTTTTAACTTTACTTTATCAACACATATTATATGTAACATTGCTTTTAGAAATAATATGAACATTATTTAATATTTTATGAATAGAGAACAATGGTCAAGGATGTGTGTATAGCTTTAACATTTCAAACTGAATTTTGGCGCCAAAAAAGTTATTTAAACAACTGTGATGCAAGCTATGGTGTTCTGAGGAAGCTTGTTTTATTCAAGTGAAAGCGCTTAACCATTCTTTGTTTGTTGGCATTACAATAAACTTTTGTTCACTTCTACTTGGTTTCATTGAAGGTGTTGTGAACTGTTATGAGCGTTGAATAGAGGTAAATTCCCAAGACACAGAGACGGAATTTTGCACACAGTGCATTTGCTGCTTTTTCTTTTCTAGTTGAACTTTTATGGTTGCTGCACTGTTTGCTTCAGTTGAGTTCTGAGTTGGATCTCATGGAGTCTGATCGGGAAACCTCATTGGATTCATTACACAGTCCTGTACACCAGGATTTTCAGTCGGTGAAAGCTGAATTGACTGCACACCAGGATTATCAGTCAGTGAAAGCTGAATTGACTGAACTGAAGGGAGAGGTAAGCAAGCTTACTAATCAACTAAGCAGCTCCTTCCTAGATATTTACAAAGGGAAAAATAACTGCCACAGTTCAGAGGTAGAACATAGCCGTGACAACAAGAACTGTATTACTGATACTGGTCGAGGGAATACTAACTGTGAAGAAGATGTTTTAAGACTGTCTAATTTGTCGACATATTCAACAACCATTGCTAATGGACAGGGTTCCTGTAAAAGTACTTTTATGGCAAACACTGGGAGTACAAACATTATTTCTTTGGATATACCTCCTGTTTCTTTAGCAGGCTCTCAAAGGAGTAGTAGTAAAATTGGTACTCCTGACTTCACATTTGATTTCTCATTTGGTGATGTTAATGAAGAAGCTTATCATATAGGCACTAAGCCTAAAAGAATGAAGTAACATTTCACTTATGGTACTACAGCAAAGGGTTTGGATACAGATGGTACTACAGCAAAGGGTATGGACATTAATATTGACACTGTTGACAATGGTATGATGGACAATATTGATGTTAGTAGGCACAGCAAAAGTAAACATTTGAAACATGTAAATTCAGACCTGTTTAAAACATTTATTGAAAAGAACTGTTATTTTGATACTGATCCGACTGCAGAGATCAGTGACAAAAGACACACTTCAAAGGAGAAGTCTAAAGGTACCTTAAAGGATTTCATATATGATTTGGGTAAAAAGTTGGTTCTAATTAACAGTATTAAACTGGACAATGCCTATCTTTCCAGATGTATAGAGTTAAAGGTAGTCCCGATGGGACTTAGATTTTTTAAATTACCTATGGGTGTGAATATTACTGAAAATGTTAAGTCAGATTTTAATAGTTTATTTGACCAATGTGGTTTTAAGTATATGTCTGTGTTGATGAAATTTAATGACGAGAAGCTGGTTTATTTAATTAAGGAGGTGGAAGAATTAAATACTTTGATTAAAAATGACTTACTTTTTTCATAGTGGGAGAATTTGTACGTCAAACAATTCTCCTATGCTGAATCTAATATTTCAAAAATATATGAACGTAAGATGAAAAAACTATATAGGGACTTGGACCAATACAAAAGAGGTACAGCATATTTATGGGAAAAAGATCATAGTAAGTACCCTAAGTATGTGAGGGGGGATCAAAAGACAGGAATTGTAAATACATACAAACAATCTAGTTCTGATGGAAATGCTAATGATTTTTTATACGGAGAACACAAGGGGAGGGAGAGAAAGTGGACGAGGGGTTACAGAAGAGATTCTCACTACCATCCATATCCAAGGACCCCACGTTAAATTCTGGTTCAGTTGTTACTGAGACAATAGGTGAGTCCAGTAATAATAATGTAGGCATCCTACAGGATGGTGTTACTTACACCTATAGGAACTTTAATATATACAACTATACTAACTATATTTTAAATACTGGACACTTTGATTTACTATCTAAGGGGATTAAATTTATTCCCACTAAGAGATTCAATCTAGTGGACTGTATTTGTGAAATAAAAAGATATGTGAGAAAGCTTAACCTGGCTATTTTATTTAAAGATAAAAAAACAGTGGGTGACATTTCTCATGCTGAGCCGTTCATTCCAGTAGTAAAAAAAAAAAGTACATATATACCCCCCATGCACCCCACCATTTCTATCTTTGTTAAAGTAGTGACTAAACAGATTTACAAGTTGGATAGACAAATCGATGGACATCAGATCAGTTCCAATTTAACAAAAGAAGAGAGCAGGGTACTACAGGAATTAAGATGTGCTAGTAACATCAGAATCATGAAACCAGATAAGGGGGGGGGGGTGCAGTCATCTATGATAGTTTTTTCTACACTTGTAAGATACATGAAATACTACACAATTCTGGAAATTATTCTGTGTTGTCCTTGAATGAGATCAATATAGGGTATAGAAAAATAGACACATGTATTGAAGAATACTTACTAGATAACAGGATCAATAATGACATCTATACTTATATTAAGGTTGAACATCCTGTATTAGCTTCTATAGTGGGTATTCCTAAAATTCACAAGAATATAGATGAACCGCCCTTTAGACCCATTATATCAGGGAGTAGGTCTAAGACGTTTAATATAGATAATGTTATTGACACCTATTTGAAACATATATACGCCACTATTCCACATATAGCTAAGGACTCATGGGATTTTCTGAAACAGTATCCTATTTACCTATCCAGTTCAGATCTGATATTTGTGACTATTGATGTCATAGATTTATTTTCTTGTATACCAAAAGAAGATGGTCTATCAGCTTTTGCTACGAGTATAAGAAAACATACAGATATCCAATGGGACACCATCTGTCTTTTTACGGATATGTTGTCCCTGGTTCTCAAACATAATTACATTATATTTGAGGGAGAATATTACAAGCAGACCAAAGGCGTAGCTATGGGAGCAGCTTGTGCTCCCATATACGCCAACTTGGTCATGCTTGAATGGGAAGAGAGGACTATTTTAGATAGTCACTTTATGACATACATAAAATATTACGTCAGATACCTTGATGACATATATTTGATTTGGGATGGTGGAGAACAACAGCTAGCATTATTTTTACAATACATCAATAGTAGCAGTAATTTTTTAAAATGTACCTCCTCTAGCAGTCACGAAGGTGTGGCTTATTTAGACACATTTGTGTCAAAAACAGGGGATGAGTTTAAATCCAAAATTCATAGAAAGAACACTTTTTTGAATAGTTATTTGGAATATTCTAGCTACCATCCGAAGAAACAATTCACGAATATATATAAGGGTCAGCTTATTAGAGCAGTTAGGATGACCTCACGGTATGAGGACATGTTGGATGAGGTGAAATTTATTACGTCCTTATTATTTAAAGACAGAGGCTATGACGTTAGAGTTATGGAAAATGTAAGTAATTATGTTGTGAGGAAATGGGGTAACCAGTACAAGCCTTTGTTGGGTGAAAAATATAGGACAGCTATTGTTTCGCCTGTGGATACATGAAGTCAAACTTGCATTTTTGGTAAATCTTGCATTTTGGAATTTGGCATATATTCAGGTAAAGTTAAGAAGATTCTAATGAACAACTGGTATATAATATCTGCTGATCAAGATTTAGCACCCACATTAGGTGAATGCCCAAGGTTTGTTTATAAGGTAGGGGCCAACATAAAATCTATTTTAGAGAAGGGTATCTTTATTAAGAAGACAGAATATATGAAAACTGCAAAATGTGGGGCATGTAAACAATGTCACACTATATTTCAGGGAGACAGTGTGAAATTGGATAATTACAAACACTAGAATTAAATTCTGTGATGGCAACTGTACAACTAAAATGGTGGTGTATATTGCCATCTGTAGAACATGTTCAGGATTCTATATAGGTAAGACTCAAAGGAGTTTAAATAGCGTATATACTCTCACCTTTATAGCATCAGAAGGAAGGATGAAAAAAATGCTTTGTATAAACATACTAAACAATATGGTGACAAACATTATTTTAATTTTGGTATAGTGAACATTGTGCACACCAATAACAGAGGGGGTGACTTTAATAATTTATTATTATAGAAAGAATTTTGGTGGCAAATATATACGGATGCTTCCACTATACCAGGTTTAAATGACACTGTATCTGTCAAACCACTATTGGTCTTAAAATGAACTATCTATTAGGTATATTGTTATATGTTTTTAAACATGTTTTGATATGATCTAAATGTAAATGTTTTTGTCAACATTTTTTTCAGTTTTTTAACTTTACTTTATCAACACATATATGTAACATTGCTTTTAGAAATAATATGAATATTATTTAATATTTTATGAATAGAGAACAATGGTCAAGGATGTGTGTATAGCTTTTAAATTTCAAACTGAATTTGGCGCCAAAAAGTTATTTAAACAACTGTGATGCAAGCTATGGTGTTCTGAGGAAACTTGTTTTATTCAGGTGAAGCGGCAACCATTCTTTGTTTGTTGGCATTACAATAAACTTTTGTTCACTTCTACTTGGTTTCATTAAAGGTGTTGTGGACTGTTATGAGCGTTGAATAGAGGTGAATTCCCAAGACACAGAGACGGAATTTTGCACACAGTGCATTTGCTGCTTTTTCTTTTCTAGTTGAACTTTTATGGTTGCTCCACTGTTTGCTTCAGTTGAGTTCTTAATTACAGATATGAAAAAAAATACATCAGCACAGCAATTTAAAAGTAACACTCCCAGGAATCAATCAAATAACCAAAAAGTACATAAGTATAATGTGATTCTAAATATGTTTACCATGGTCAAACAATAAGATAGCCAATGAAAGGTTATAATTTAACATAACTTGCAAGAAACAGAAACCAGTAAAACTTAAAACAGGCTCCACGAAGTAAAAAAGTCCACTTTATTCACCACTGTTGTAACACGACATACAAACGATTGAGAAATACATAAATAAAAAAATAAAAAAATATATACTAAGCGCTTTCACCCCCTCTGTTTGTAGGGCATCTTCAGAGTACAAAACTATTACGTTGTGCTGCAGTTTAAATAATTGTCAGTTGTTCTAATCAACATAACTAATTGAAAAATTAGTGGATTATTTAAATAATTAGTATTAATACTAAACTTTAGTAAGTAAATCTGTCACAAAAACTCTGAACATTTTAAAGAAACCTATCTAGAACTTTAAAATAATCCAATTTCCCAATTTAATTTTTATATAAAATAATAAAGTAACTTTCCTAGGAAAAATGTGTATGAAAATTATACTTGTTGACATCAATATAAATATAAATATATATAAATAAGTTAAGCCCCAAAAATGCATAGATGTATAAATAAAAATTGATGCTAAAATATAAATATGAATGAAATTGTAGCTATAATATATATGTGCAGTTTAAACCTAACTATGTATATAAATAAATACTAAATATATGTTAACTACTTATACCACACTAAACTATAAAAAACATTTTAAATGTTTTAAAAACATTTTATTAATGTAACAATTGTTCTTTATAGAGCAGTGTTCTGTACCTGTGAGGAAGCTATACATTGTGTATTAAATTATATACAAAGAGATCTCCCATTTTTAGAATACTTGAAATAGAGATACACCCATTCAGACCAGGTGAGAATGTATCTGCATTTCCAGCACCTAAGCTGCCACAAACATTCTTTTGTCAAAAGTAAATTGTCATAATCACTCCTTTCTCATATTGTTGATTTGGAATGGGTCTATAACAAAAATACAAATCTCTTAAATTGCTAATACATTTAGTACTGTGGACATATAAAGCATTAGTTGTCTTTTTTGTTCCTAATGTCCTGTTATGTTCTAATATTTTATCTTTTAACCTTCTATTTGTTTTCCAGCGTAATAAGCTGCACAGAAATACATGTTGCTAAATAGATAACTCTTTTAGTGTTACACTTGACATAACCGGGACATTGTATTGACCTACCATATCCCTGAACCATAGTGTAAGGACCATCGTTAATGAATTTACAACTTCTGCAAAACCCACACTTACTCATTTTAGATATACAAAATGTTTTGTTATGTTAATTACTAATAATTCCCTTTAAGTTTTTTCCTCTACTGTAGGTAATCTTGGGGTTGCCCCCTAAAATTTCCTTAAATTCAAGATTATTAGAAAAAACACATGACCAAGTATCGTGTAGTACCCTTACTATGGTGTTGGATACTTGATTGAATGGTAAAATAAATCTATCGTTAAACCCAACAATTTTGTCTGTAACTTTGTTGATATTGTTGTCTTTCAATAACTCATGTTTAATAATAGGTTTAAAAGTGTTCTTTCTTTTGTTTACCACTTCATGTTTAATAGTATTAATGAAGTCCAAAGGATAACCTTATATCAAAGCATGGAACCACAATTACTCATTTCCTTTGCAAAGTTTGTGTCTCCTCACTGATGATCATTGACAACCTTATCATATGGCCTTTCATAAATTCTTTTTCTGAAAATGTGGGTCACAACTGTACAACTAAAATGGTGGTGTATATTGCCATCTGTAGAACATGTTCAGGATTCTATATAGGTAAGACTCAAAGGAGTTTAAATAAATGTATATAGTCTCACCTTTATAGCATCAGAAGGAAGGATGAAAAAAATGCTTTGTATAAACATATTAAACAATATGGTGACAAACATTATTTTAATTTTGGTATAGTGGACATTGTGCACACCAATAACAGAGGGGGTGACTTTAATAATTTATTATTATATAAAGAATTTTGGTGGCAAATATATACGGATGCTTCCACTATACCAGGTTTAAATGACACTGTAGCTGTCAAACCACTATTGGTCTTAAAATGAACTATCTATTAGGTATATTGTTATATGTTTTTAAACATGTTTTGATATGATCTAAATGTAAATGTTTTTGTTAACATTTTTTCAGTTTTTTAACTTCACTTTATCAACACATATTATATGTAACATTGCTTTTAGAAATAATATGAACATTATTTAATATTTTATGAATAGAGAACAATGGTCAAGGATGTGTGTATAGCTTTAAAATTTCAAACTGAATTTTGGCGCCAAAAAAGTTATTTAAACAACTGTGATGCAAGCTATGGTGTTCTGAGGAAGCTTGTTTTATTCAAGTGAAAGCGCTTAACCATTCTTTGTTTGTTGGCATTACAATAAACTTTTGTTCACTTCTACTTGGTTTCATTGAAGGTGTTGTGAACTGTTATGAGCGTTGAATAGAGGTAAATTCCCAAGACACAGAGACTGAATTTTGCACACAGTGCATTTGCTGCTTTTTCTTTTCTAGTTGAACTTTTATGGTTGCTGCACTGTTTGCTTCAGTTGAGTTCTGAGTTGGGTCTCATGGAGTCTGATCGGGAAACCTCATTGGATTCATTACACAGTCCTGTACACCAGGAATTTCAGTCGGTGAAAGCTGAATTGACTGCACACCAGGATTATCAATCAGTGAAAGCTGAATTGACTGAACTGAAGGGAGAGGTAAGCAAGCTTACTAATCAATTAAGCAGCTCCTTCCTAGATATTTACAAAGGGAAAAATAACTGCCACAGTTCAGAGGTAGAACATAGCCGTGACAACAAGAACTGTATTACTGATACTGGTCGAGGGAATACTAACTGTGAAGAAGACGTTTTAAGACTGTCTAATTTGTCGACATATTCAACAACCATTGCTAATGGACAGGGTTCCTGTAAAAGTACTGTTATGGCAAACACTGGGAGTACAAACATTATTTCTTTGGATATACCTCCTGTTTCTTTAGCAGGCTCTCAAAGGAGTAGTAGTAAAATTGGTACTCCTGACTTCACATTTGATTTCTCATTTGGTGATGTTAATGAAGAAGCTTACCGTATAGGCACTAAGCCTAAAAGAATGAAGTAACATTTCACTTATGGTACTACAGCAAAGGGTTTGGATACAGATGGTACTACAGCAAAGGGTATGGACATTAATATTGACACTGTTGACAATGGTATGATGGACAATATTGATGTTAGTAGGCACAGCAAAAGTAAACATTTGAAACATGTAAATTCAGACCTGTTTAAAACATTTATTGAAAAGAACTGTTATTTTGATACTGATCCGACTGCAGAGATTAGTGACAAAAGACACACTTCAAAGGAGAAGTCTAAAGGTACCTTAAAGGATTTCATATATGATTTGGGTAAAAAGTTGGTTCTAATTAACAGTATTAAACTGGACAATGCCTATCTTTCCAGATGTATAGAGTTAAAGGTAGTCCCGATGGGACTTAGATTTTTTAAATTACCTATGGGTGTGAATATTACTGAAAATGTTAAGTCAGATTTTAATAGTTTATTTGACCAATGTGGTTTTAAGTATATGTCTGTGTTGATGAAATTTAATGATGAGAAGCTGGTTTATTTAATTAAGGAGGTGGAAGAATTAAATACTTTGATTAAAAATGACTTACTTTTTTCATAGTGGGAGAATTTGTACGTCAAACAATTCTCCTATGCTGAATCTAATATTTCAAAAATATATGAACGTAAGATGAAAAAACTATATAGGGACTTGGACCAATACAAAAGAGGTACAGCATATTTATGGGAAAAAGATCATAGTAAGTACCCTAAGTATGTGAGGGGGGATCAAAAGACAGGAATTGTAAATACATACAAACAATCTAGTTCTGATGGAAATGCTAATGATTTTTTATACGGAGAACACAAGGGGAGGGAGAGAAAGTGGACGAGGGGTTACAGAAGAGATTCTCACTACCATCCATATCCAAGGACCCCACGTTAAATTCTGGTTCAGTTGTTACTGAGACAATAGGTGAGTCCAGTAATAATAATGTAGGCATCCTACAGGATGGTGTTACTTACACCTATAGGAACTTTAATATATACAACTATACTGCCGCTGAATCACTTACAAACACCTTCTACCAGCACCTGCAGGACTGCATGGATAAGGCAATCCCAAACAAAACAAAGACTCTTAGTACCAAAGGCAAGCATCCAGTCTGGTGGATCCCAGCCATAAACAAACTCTACAATAAAAGGAGGAAGCTACTACAAGATAGAGCAAAATCCTTAAACGGTAAGACACCCTTGATCACTATAAGTAAAAAACTAAGAGCTCTCATAAAATCATCCAAAGCAAATTTCGAGAGAAAAATAGCTAAAGACTCAAAAGACAATCATAAGGCCTTCTTTAGCTATGTTAGAAACCTAGGAGGAAACTCCCAGATATGCTCAGAACTAGTTCAAATGATGTGAAGATTACTGATCCTACAGACATTGCCAACATACTGGCTGACAGGTTCAGTGCAAACTTCTCCCCTCCCTCCCCCCCAAAAGGAGAGACATTGCCAACAGACATTGCCAACATACTGGCTGACAGGTTCAGTGCAAACTTCTCCCTCCCCCAAAAGGAGAGATATCTATACCAAACGATTGCAGCCCCCAAACATCTCCAGCGCCCAAGTGAGAACTGCTCTCTCCAAAGCAAAAAACACAGCATTCATGGGACCTGATGGTGTCCCCGGCTGTGTGCTCCACGAACTCAATGAGGAATTAAACCCACAGCTAGGACAGCTGTTTAATCAAAGTCTTACCTCTGGATACGCACTCCAGGAGTGGCGACTGCAACTGTGGTCCCACTTCACAAAGGCGGTGCCTCCACCGACCCTGGAAATTACCGGCCCATTAGCTTGACAAGCCTTATCTGCAAAGCCATGGAGAGGATCATAATGGACCTCATAAATAAAGACACAGGGAATTTGCAGACTTTGGATCCAACCCAGTTTGGCTTTGTCAAAGGCAGATCATGCCTTTTAAACTTGGTTGACTTCTTCGAAACAGTCACCAAAGCCATTGACGAGGGAAAGGCAGTCCATACAGCCTACCTCGATCTGGCCTAGGCCTTTGATACAATACCCCACTCGGGTATCATTGAAAAACTCATCAGCTTAAATGTTAACCCATACATCACAAGATGGGTTGCAAACTGGCTGAGTGACAGAACCCACAGGGTCAGAGTTGCTGGCGCCATGTCAGACTCAAAGCCTGTCACAAGTGGTGTCCCACAGGGCTCAGTCCTGGGCCCACTCTTGTTTGGCATCTACTTTTCCGAAGTACAAGCAAACACAGGAGGGTTATGGCTGACAAAGTTTGCAGATGACTGCAAACTGGGCGCCATAGTAGAAAACACATCTGACACAGATATCCTTCAGAAGGGTCTCACAGAAACGGATAACTGGTGCCAGAGCCACAGCCTGAAGTTAAATGCCAAAAAATGCATAGTCATACCCTTTGGGAAAAACAAGGTTACCCCTAGCTACCAAATAGGTGGCAATCCACTGAGCACAGAAGAAGTTATCAGGGACCTGGGGACCCAGGTTGATAGTAGTCTGTCATTTGACACCCATGTAGCTAAAGTAGTTAGGAAGACCTTCTACATTGCCCACCTTATCATGAAGGGATTCTCATCTAGATCAAGGAGGTCATAGTCTCCCTTTACTCATCACTCATCAGACCAATGATTGAGTACAATGCCCCATTCGGGATGTATCTGACCCGACACTTGCAGCAGCTGGAGAGGCCACAAAAGTTCCTCACCAAAAGGATAAAGGGTCTCAAAAATCTGTCCTATGCTGCCCGACTGAAAGAACTCCAGCTCTATTCAGTCGCCACCGCTTGCTCAGAGGTGACCTTTGCCTAACATACAAGGCCATGTCAAACCCAGATTTGATGAATATGCTTCACCTCAAAAATCTAGATCCATCAGAGCCACAAGGGCGGAGACTTAAACCTCGACACGGCTATTAATAGGACGTGCTGGAGGGATAGATTCATCACCCAAAGACTCCCTATGCTGTGGAACAAAATCCCGGTACATGTGAGGCAGAGCACCTCGCTGGCCTTGTTCAAGAGAAATCTTGACCAATGGATGGGAGATCGCAGATATACCCCAGGGATTACCTCAGTGTCACTGCTCGACAGAGGCACAGCAAAATAATGGGTATAGTTCCCCATACTAAAGGGGTGGCGTAAGCCACAAAACGATGGGCTAGGCTTGTAAATGCCCTCGGGCAGATAGCCTAGTATGAACCTATGAACCTATGAACTAACTATATTTTAAATACTGGACACTTTGATTTACTATCTAAGGGGATTAAATTTATTCCCACTAAGAGATTCAATCTAGTGGACTGTATTTGTTGCCCCCTAAAATTTCCTTAAATTCAAGATTATTAGAAAAAACACCATAGTAAGGGTACTACACGACACTTGGTCATGTGTTTTTTCTAATAATCTTGAATTTAAGGAAATTTTAGGGGGCAACCCCAAGATTACCTACAGTAGAGGAAAAAACTTAAAGGGAATTATTGAAGGTAATGAACATAACAAAACATTTTGTATATCTAAAATGAGTAAGTGTGGGTTTTGCAGAAGTTGTAAATTCATTAACGATGGTCCTTACACTATGGTTCAGGGATATGGTAGGTCAATACAATGTCCCGGTTATGTCAACTGTAACACTAAAAGAGTTATCTATTTAGCAACATGTATTTCCTGTGCAGCTTATTACGTGGGAAAAACAAATAGAAGGTTAAAAGATAGAATATTAGAACATAACAGGGACATTAGGAACAAAAAGACAACTAATGCTTTATATGTCCACAGTACTAAATGTGAGCAATTTAAGAGATTTGTATTTTTTGTTATAGACCGTATTCCAAATCAGTATGAGAAAAGAGGTGATTATGACAATTTACTTTTGGCAAAAGAATGTTTGTGGCAGCTTAGGCTAAATGCAGATACACCACCTGGTCTGAATGGGTGTATCTCTATTTCAAGTATTCTAAAATGGAGATCTCTTTGTATATAATTTAATACACAATGTATATTTCCCTTCACAGGTACAGAACACTGATCATAAAGAACAATTGTTACATACAAAAATGTTTTAAAACATTTACAATGTTTTTATAGTTTAGTGTGGTATAAGTAGTTAACATATATTTAGTATTTATTTATATACATGTTAGGTTTAAACTGTACATATATATTATAGCTACAATTTCATTCATATTTATATTTGCATCAATTTTTATTTATACATCTATGTATTTTTTAAATTAACTTATTTATATATATTTATATTTATATTGATGTCAACAAGTATAATTTTTTTATACACATTTTTCCTAGGAAAGTTACTATGTTATATAAAATTAAATTAAATTGATTATTTTAAAGTTCATAGATAGGTTTTAAATGTTCAGAGTTTTTGTGACAGATTTACTTACTAAAGTTTAGTATTAATACTAATTATTTAAATAATCCACTAATTTTTCAATTAGTTATGTTGATTAGAACAACTGACAATTATTTAAACTGCAGCACAACGTAATAGTTTTGTACTCTGAAGATGCCCTACAAACAGAGGGGTGAAAGCGCTTAGTATATATTTTTTTATTTTTTTATTTATGTATTTCTCAATCGTTTGTATGTCGTGTTACAACAGTGGTGAATAAAGTGGACTTTTTTACTTCATGGAGCCTGTTTTAAGTTTTAAAGGTTATAATTTACCCTGCGATCCTAGACAGACATTACGTGGTCTCTCAAATTAACTTGGAATAGCAAAGATTTTGCTTATTATTTTTATTTGCTAACTGGGGTAGAACAGTAATCCATATGGACCCTTTTCAGGTCCAGCTTAGGATCATATAGAAACATAACAGTACAATACAGGCTCATGAAGTATGGAAAAAAATGAAATACAGAAAAGGTAGCTACTACTAAACAGATATCACAGATTAATAATCTGTTAAAATACAGAATATATACATGCAAAAGATGGTTTACAATGTGGGTGCAGTGAGGGTAGGAAGAGGAGAGGAGAACATGGATAGGTAAAGA
Organism: Protopterus annectens; assembly: GCF_019279795.1. NCBI lineage: Eukaryota > Metazoa > Chordata > Ceratodontiformes > Protopteridae > Protopterus > Protopterus annectens. The sequence goes on along the minus strand of NC_056749.1, from coordinate 478,723,907 downwards.
TTTGAATAGGTGTAGAAGAGGGGAAAGGCACTGGGAGAGAGGAGAGGGATTGTGAGGTGGTTCTTTGGGATTAAGAATATAGTACAGTATGTACAATAAGGAGGACAAAATGTAAGGAATGTATCATTTAGGTTATGTTTCCATTACAATAATAATTACAGATGTCTTTTTTGTAGGAAAGGTTTTATGTCTTTATACAATTCAGACAAAAAGGAAATTGATTGGTGATTGGTTGAAAGGCAGTACAATGTGATGAGGCCATAATGAAAAATTATGATTGGTACTGTGGAGCTTATTTCTAGGTAGCAGTTAGGGTGGTGGTGTCATGGAGCTGAGATTGTACAGCATACCTGGAGGCCCTTTTGGTCAATTTGCTGCTGAAGAACAACAAGGTCTCTAGATTTAGAAGTTTAAGGAAATTCTGACCCACGTGCATAATATCCTAAGACTTGACAGGATATCAGAAAGACCTGCAGGAGTCACTGTTCACTTTCATACCATTTTCAATTCTGTAGCTAACAAATTACACTAACAAAGCCAAAGGAGGTGGAGTTTCAGTATTTATCAAAGACATACACCAAGCTGGTCAAACAGTATGACACACAGGAGACACTCCCAAGTGCAGTTAACTGTGGACAAAACACCTATTTAAATCACAGCTAGCTACAGACCCCCAACCATTACTCAGGACGCCCTCTCCATCTATCTGGACTTACCTTGTATCCATTAAGATTCAACCCTCTACCCTGATCCTGGGTGACTTTAACTACCTAACCTTAGAGTGGAAGACCTATTCTAGGCCAAACATGAATGCCCAGAGATTCCTTGACTTTGTCAATGACAATGCACTGGATCAGCTGGTCGACACCCCTATGAGAGGTGAAAATATCCTGGACCTGTTCCTAACCAACATGAGTAACTACTGTAGCATCACTACAGTGTCATCCTTCTTGGTAAGATCCAACCATAAAGTGAACACTTTTGAAGTCACCATCTCCCCTGACTCCCGCCTTGTCAGGGTCAAACAAAAAACTTTTCCAAAGCTGACTACAATCTCCTGGCAGCAGGTATAAGCAGCTTCACAGCCACCATCCCTTCAGTTGGAAATAACACTAATGCCCAAGCCAACACCAAAAACTATATGAGCACCTACATAGCTGTATGGACTCAGCAATACCTGACAGGACCAAATCATCTTCCTCAAGGAAGAGTAAACCTGTCTGGTGGACAGCAGCAATAAACAAACTCTATAATAAAAGGGAAAAAAAATTCTGTCCAGGACCAATAAGGAGCAGGTGCCAAGTTGGAAGCAATCTCTCCTTTGTCTGAACAAGCAAATAAGGTCACTGGTGAAATTCTCTAAGGCTAACTTTGAGTCCAAATTGGCCACATCCACTAATGACAATCACAAGGCCTTCTTTTCGTATGTCCACAATCTCAAAGGTAACACACAGAGTTGCTCTGAATTGGTGGTCAATAACATCTCAATACACACATGCTGTAGACAAAGCCAACCTGCTGGCAGGCAAGTTCAGAGAAAACTTTACTCCCCTGCCCCCCCCCCCCCCCCCCATCAACAAACCAGGACATGCCCAGCACATGCCCTACTTCCCTCATCACCAGAGAGCAAGTCTTTAAATGGTGTTATTCTAAGCCTCTTAGTTTTGGTTTAATCATTTGGGTTTTAGGCCTAACCCTTAGCTCTCCCTGGCCTTTCTCCCTCAGATTCTGAGAAATATGGATGGATAGTTTCCTACAGTTTCTCCTGACAGTCTGGCTGATATGGGCATCCTAAGACAGTGTAGCAACTGCCTCATGTACACAGACAATCATCTACTACTACCACCTACGAACACAATTTGCGAGAAAATGCAATTGCATTAGTGTAGAATAGTGTGTGTGCTGTACCATTAAGAAGCTTTTCAAGGTCAGAACATGCATATAAATAACAAGCACGTGCTAGATTCAATACCATTTTGAGACTGCAGTCTGAGCGTGAGCATGTATGAGTGTAATAGCTAGTTTTTTTTATAAGTTTTTCTAAGTTAAAGTTAATAAGCCTCAATCCTGATCGGTTTGTACACAATAAAGCTGCTTGAACAGAACCCACAAAGACTTGTTTATTTTATCCTTACTAGACGAGCGACATGGTGTCAGGACAGGGATTCCAGAAACTGCTTTTCAGAGCCAGGAGATGCAGAGATAACAGTGCAGGTAAAGTAAGTAGAAACGAGCATGAAAAAGGGCCAGAAATGAACTAAAGGTAATGAAAACTTGCATGAACAATTTATTTTATAAAAAGATAAAAAGGAGCATTACAAGGGCACAAACCATATTATTAAACAAGTGAGAGGCACAAAAAGTTTATTGATTAAACAAAATGTTTAAAGTTAAGCTATTTGATAAAACGATTATCAGAAAAGCACATAAGCGATTCGGAATTACCTTGAAATTGCAAAATGAGCATGTTTAACACAAAACGGGCACATTAAGAGTAAAAGAAGCACAAAAAGTATAACGGGCATGGAAAAAGGTTAAAAGAGCAAAACAAATGTAGTAAGAGCAAAAAAGGGCACATTAAGCATAAATAAAGCAAGGCGACTGCAAGTTTTTTGGCAAAATACTGTGTTTTGGCATAAAAAAAAGTTATGTACTTACATAACGTTCCATGTTTGTAGTCCATCTCGCCTACATTCTTGCTGGATGGGTTCAGAGCCAATTCTTGGCTCCGACTCGGCTGATACTAAAGCTCAAGGCTATCCCCTATCCCATGATGCATCACGGCAATTCCCCAGATCTTGTTTGCAAGAAAGTAACTAGGTACATAATAGTAACTATACTATCAATAACGATGTACATACAAACAGAAATACTTTGTATTACTATCCATGCCATGTGGATGGACAACTACAACAAGGTCAGTCAGCATAATGGGATAGTCCACCAGTTCCACCAGGATACAGGAAGGGGAAGGAGGGTGAGACACAAGAATGTAGGAGAGACGGACTACAAACATGGAATATTATGGTACATACATAACTTCTTTATGTTATCTAGTCCTAGCTTGCCGTAATTCTTGCTGTATGGGACAGCATCCCTAGCACCTTTACCCCGGGTGGCTCAAGCAAAGAGACTCTTCAGCACAGTGGACCCAAAGGATGACCTGTCTCAGGAGGCCAAATCCAATTTGTAATGAGTGACAAAGGTATGAGGTCTTGCCCAAGTAGCTGCTGCACAAATGGTATCAATTGGGAGTTTTGATCTAAAGGCATATGAAGCTGATACTGCCCTAGTTGAATGGCCTTTTACTTTAGCAGGTAGTTGTTTCCCAGCAAATTTGTAAGCAAATGAGATGCAGTCTGAAAGTCATTTAGACAAAGTGAGCTTGGAGATGGGCAAGCCTTTGTTTTTGTCTGAGAAGTAAACAAACAATTGGTCTGATTTCTGAAAATCTTTAGTCATGTGCAGGTAAAATCGGAGAATTCTGTGGATATCTAATTGGTGTAGTCTGTATTCTGATTTGTTACTGTAATTTGGGAAGAATACTGGTAATTCAACAGTTGTGTTTAGATTATGTTCTGAACATACCTTAGGGAGAAAGGAAGGATTAGTTCTGAGGGAGACTCTATCCTTGTGGAATATAATATAAAGAGGTCGAATGGTGAGGTCTTGCAATTCTGAAACCCTCCTAGCAGATGTTATTGCAACTGAGAACAATGTCTTCCAAGACAACAATTTCAAGTCAGATTAAGAAGACGGTTCAAAAGGTGGAGAAATCAATGAGGTCAGAACTAAGTTCAAGTCCCAGGGCTCCGGGGGTTGCCTGATTGGAAGTCTGAGAAGGACTCCTCCTTTCAAAAAGGTTTTGCATAAAGAGTGGGACATAATTGGATTTCCCATGTTCCCAAAATGATAATTAGAGACGGCAGCTAACTGAACTCTAATGGTAGCACTTGCAGCTCCTTCTTGAAAAATAGATGCAAGGAAGGACAAGTTAAGACTCTATGGGAGCTGAGTATGGATCTATGCCTTGGATAGCTGCCCAAATGGAAAACCTTTTCCATTTACTGGAATATAACTTCCTGGTGGAAGATTTGTGTGAAGAAATCAGGATGTGTTTAACTGTAGGAATAAAGGAAATGCACCTGGCTATTCTTGGAAATGGAGCAGGCATGCTGCCAATTTCAGGGTTTGGATGGTAGGATGGAACTGCCCTGACTGATGAATCAGAAGGTCTGGAGATGGTTCCAGAATCCATGGTTCGTCCAAGAGATAAGACCACAGGAAGGAGAACCAGACTTGGTGAGGCCAGTAAGGTGCAATGAGGATCAGTGCACTCTTCAACAGTTTTGTTTTCTGAATCACTTTTGGTATGAGAGGAAAGGGTGGAAATGCATAAAGAAGTCCCGGAGGCCAATTGTGGACCAGAGCATCCCTGGGTGACATCCCCGGATGGGGAAGGAGGGCAAAGTACTTCCTGCATTTGGTCTTCATGTACATGGCAAATAGGTTGCAGCAAGATTGGCCCCATTTGCGGAAAATCTCTTCTGCAACTTCTGTATTCAGGGACCACTCGTGAGGCATCAGAATTGCTCAACTCAGTTTGTCTGCTATCACACTGGACTCCCCAGGAACGTGCATTGCTACCAGAAAGCGTTGAGTGTCCATCACCCATTTCCATACTGTTAGTGCCTCTTGACAAAGTGGGTATGATTTGGTTCCCCCTTGCTTGTTTATGTACCACACTATAGACATGTCTGATTGAATCGCAATTGTCCCACTGGGAAGAGAATTGTGAAGTGCTTGCAACGCATATAGCACTGCTCTCATCTCTAGAACATTTATGTGCAAGTGGTTCTCATAATCCTGCCAGATACTTTGGACCGTCATTCCCAGATAATGCCCCCCTCCCCAATCTGGGAAGCGTCTGTCGTCAAGACTGCATTTTGTTGAGGGGGAGCAAGTGGACGACCTAGATGAAGCTGATCTGTATGTAACCATGTTAGATCCTTCTTGCAGGAGTTTGTGATGAGTGTTTGGTGGGACAAGGGTAGATCCTGCATTGACCACTGGGCAAATAGTAGACACTGAAGTACTCTCATGTGTAGATGGGCTAGGGGAACTAAGAGAATGGTGGAAACCATAGTCCCTAGAACTTGAAGAACTCTCCTGGCCTGTACTTTGTCTTTTTTCAGCAAGAATCTGACTTGGTTGTGCAACGATTCTATCCTTTCTGGTGTCAGTTTTGCTGTCATGGTGGTTGAGTCTATGTTTGAGCCTAAGAAGAGAATGTGCTGCGATGGAGATAAGGTGGATTTTTTTATATTTATTGTAATCCACAATCTGGCACACAAGGATAGAGGCTCATCCCTGGCTCGGATTAGTTGGTGCTTGGTGGTAGCAGTGAGGAGCCAGTCGTCTAGGTACAGAAACACTTGGAATCCTTGACGTCTCAGGTGAGCCGTTACCACTGCTATACATTTGGTGAACACTCTGGGGACTGCAGTGAGGCCAAAGGGCAGTGTGCGAAATTGAAAATGACTGGCTCCCAGCTGAAAGCGTAGATGTCTTCTGGAGTGCCTGTCCATTTTGATATGGTAGTATGCGTCCTGAAAATCTATGCAGCACATCCAATTCTCTTTTCCGATAAAGGGAAAAATTGACTGCAGAGTGATCATACGGAACATTGATTTTTTTTACAGACTTGTTTAGCTTGCTGAGATCTAGAATTGATCTCCAGTTCCCTGTCGTTTTTGTAACTAATAAGAATCATGAGTAAGTTCCGGATCCTATTTTCTCTGTGGGGACTTCTTGGATGACTCTTTTTTGAAGCACTGTCTAAATCAGTAGTGTCCAACCCGCGGCCCGCGGGCCGCATGCGGCCCTCAGACCTCTTCCATGTGGCCCGCGGCCCTTAAATTAAAATTTTACTTTTTTTCCCTTTTTTTTAGGTTGCGTCTTTTCGCTGGTGTGCGCATGCGCCAAAGCATCCTCCCGTTAGTTTTCGCGCCGATAGATTCATTCGCGGGAATGGAAGAGCTGACTTGCATCCTTTGCGCATGCGCGAAATGCACCCTTCCATTAGTTTTCACGCCGATAGTTGCATTCGCGGCAAAGAAGAGCTGAGGGAAGACGAGAACATCGCTACCAAAAGTTAAGAGAGAGAGAGGATTTGTAATTTTTACACATCACTACTACACCAGGTAAGCTAAGTATGTAGTGAGCACAATTATGTATAAATGCTTTTTACTTTTATTGGTTTTAAAAAAAACTTAAAATTGAAGCAATGAAACCACTATTTACATGTGTTAATTGTTGATGTTTATAAATGCCTTGGGATCGTGTTAATTTTAGGTCTGAAGAAGCAGTTTTTTTATTTTGAAAGCATTAACCTTTATTATACGTTGTTACTGTTTTTAATTTTTATTAAACATTGTTATTGTTTTTATGGTAGTTGCTATGAGTGATTTTTTTGATCGCTACTTTATACCTTTGTTGCTGTGGTAGTCACTGGGTTTTATTTTAGATTTTTGGCTGGTTTACTTGCAGCAACTTTAGCCTGACATTGACAACCTTATTTCTCTTTCCATCTTCTTTTGGTTTTGTATGTTTTTCATGTCTTTATACTTGTTGGACAGTTGCTAGAATATTGTATGTTTAAATTAAGCTTGTTAAAGTGGAATAATAAAATGGCTGTTAAAGTAAAAACAATGAAACATTATTTCTCCATTGTAGTTTCATAATTTTTCTGACTTTTTAAATATGCATAACTGCTATTCATTCCCCGATTTGACTTCCTTTTATCCATTGCAAGGCTGCTGTTCTTGGAACTTGCTGTACAAGATAGTCAAAGTATTGTTTGGTGATTGTGAAGTAATCTTGTTAAGGTTGTTCCCTGCCTGGCTTTACACAAGATATTCCAGTTTTTCAAAATACTTATCACTTATCTTGTTTCACTCAAAGTCCATTTTTCAGGTTATTGTAACCTCTTTTAATGCATGATGAAGCATTTCTTGCTACATTTCTAGTCATACAGAACTTTTTAAGATGAAACTATCTGAAAAATCAGGCAAAGGAAGAAAGTCATCTGATGTAGTCAAATCAATAGATAAACACAGCAATGCTCACACGGATTTCACAGTAAGTACATTATTTACTTTTCAAGTGGACCATTATTTCCTAAAACAGTATGGTCCAAAAGCTAACTATTTTTAAGACCCAATAATGACTTGCATAACAGGTTCATAAGTAAGTACTACACTAGCTGCCCTTGTGGGCCATTTTAAGCCTACCCAATTTCTCATTTTGTTTTTTATTGTTGATAAGCAACACTGTCATCACAACCTGGTTATGTGGAATCTGAATATTTAAAATTTTACCTGAAATGGGTCTGCAAAGTGTGCCATTTTGCAATAAAGTGCACTGTTCAAAAAGATAAGATTAAGGAAACATAATTTTAAAACCCTTGAGAAAATATTTTTCTTTTCAGATCTCTCCTAATCAGGGTTAGAAGTGCTGATCAGCTTAGTGTTTGAGAGGATAGTGAATGTAACTGACAGAGTTTCAGATATACTATAGTTAACTTTAAGATAAATATATATTCCTAACTGATAATAAAGCAGTGCATAATGTAAAATACAATAGTGTTATAATCTCAGTGCAATGAATAAGCATTAGGCTTGCCTGTTTCCCATGCAGAAGATTGTGATTAGGTCTTAAAGAAAAATCTGACAAAGAAATAAGTTGGTACCTTTCAAGCAACATAAGAAGTGAACAGCCCCTATGAAGCAGGCAGCTGTTTATAAATCACATTTGTTTACATACTGATTGTGTATTCAGGTCTCTGAAGATCTGGTCTACAAGTTCTCTTCTGTCATAAATTACTATGTTATCTATGATATAACACTCATTTTTTTTTTTTGCTTCTGAAATCTTTTTTATAACTCCTTTCCTGTTCAGGAAATGTATTTTAAAGCTAAGAGTTTGTGTTTTAGTGGACTATCATAAGGCCATACTATACAAAGTGCTTTTTACTCTTTTATGTGTAAAAAAGTGAGTTTTAAAGACTTAAGTTTTACTGGCTCTTGTTGCTTGTTTTCCCTGGGAAAGAGGCACCAGTTTTTGCATGAATGTGGAGTAAACTGTCGGTCTCATAATTGGTCGTACTTCTAGCCACAAAAAGAAAAGGTTAAGTAAGTCGCTTTGTCACCACAGCATTCTAGCAAATTGCATCAGCCACAGGTGGGTGACTTTGCTGTGGCCATTAGTTGTACCTTAGACAACTCCTCTTTTACCCCCAGGTCCCTCTGGTATAGCACCTGCAGCCATGATAGACCAGGGGTTAGCCATGTCCACTGTGGCTGTTGAGGTCCCTCAGCGTGCAAGGAAGAGTCCCTGGTCTTGGGAGAGGGAACAGGGATGGCTTCTTTTGCCAGAATGTTGTGTCCAACTCTGAGAAAATTGATGCTGCTATTAAATAACACTGTTGGCATCATTGTTCCTGTCAAGAAGAAACAGAAAACTAAACATGTATCTACTCCTCCTCCTAATTTCCGTAGGATTAGTTTACTGGGATCTGACTCAGGCTACTGATTCTCCTTATATGATGGTTTCTGGTAAATGAAAGAGGGATGCCTCTCTTCTCCTGAACACATTCACGATTCTATATCTTGATAAGAAGGGCGAGCCAATCCATTTTCTCTTTGCATTTCTCATTCAGACTTGGAGCCCATTTTCTGAATCTCCTGTGTGTGTGTGTGTGTGGGGTTCTGTTTCTCACACTATTTCCAGAATGTGCCATTGTTTTCCATAAGAGAACACTGAGGTTTCTCCAGTCCCTCAAGAAATACAATGAGCTGTTAACAGGAAATTTCAAGAACCTTCACCCATTCCTCCAGTTCTGTCAGCTTTGGAGGATATGTTACTGCCTGCCATTTTCCTGGCACCCAGCCAGCTGCCCCTAAAATGCAGATGGGATGTATAAAGTCCATCAGTCTGTTAATTCTTTTATACTTAAAATCTGACCCATCAGTTGTAGCTTTAGTTAATCCTACTGGTGCCAAACATTTATTTAATTATAATCCAACTGTTTCTGATGAGGATGGGAAGATTAAGTTTGGGGAAAAGTCTGTGCTTCTGCAACATTCATGTTTAGGATTTTAAATTGTCAGACTCATATGTTTGTTCTAACTGTGAATGTATGAATGTTTTGTGTGCTTTTTGTGAGAAAAAAATAAGTCTTTACATTTACTTTTATTGTATAAGTCACCACTTATTGTTTACAGTTACAGTGATATTGGCATGAGTATCAAATTAGATTACATGTGTTAGTATTTTAGGGAGTTCCCAGGGGATAAGACATTGTTGTCATATCCTTGTAAACAAAATTCTTGATTTTTAGTGAGATTGTAATGTCCTTTATACCTACTTGTTGTTTCCCAGATTTAGGTGCATAGAAAGGCCGGTTACTTCTTAATGCTACCACTATAAGCTCAGCTAGAGTGTTACAGGATAACATCTTGTCTCATGCAGAAACTTTTATATATAATTAAGTTGCTTCCTCCTCCATGTACACAGGACGGCTTTGGCAATGCAGTGTCTTATTTTTCATCAGCGGGCCTTGTGTGATATGAACGAAGTAAGGCAGAGCACCATCTTTGTTTTCAATACTTAATTTTTCTCTACTTTGTGTATCTGCATAAATGAGGCTTAGTTTAAACTTAAAGTTTAATAACTGGGTGTAGCGTTCTTCTGTGAAGCCTCAGAGATCTGCATAGTGGTGACATATTTTTCATACGGAAATGCAAGTCAACACTGCCTCACAGGTGACATTGGCTGTCAGTGGATAAGGTTTAGCCATGTTGTCCTTTTCATGATTTCCACTATCTGAATCCAATCAGTTTTGTAATTCTCACATGAAGTGTTGTGTTCTTTCCAAATGCGTTATCTGGGACAGAGGTTTCCTGCTTTAAAGTTAAGAGTTGCATCCTGTTTTGTTTAGCTGCATTTGTTGGTTAGATGGGCCGTGCATATCACAGGACTCCCAAGTGTGAAACTTTAGTTTAGCTGACATCCTAACCAAGCCATGCATTTTATTTAGTTTTAGTGGCAGCAAAGAATTCTTCCACTATGTTAAATGCATAACTGTTTTCAAGTCAACGAACAGCCTGAAGTTCAGAATGTTTTTTTGTTCTTCAGTTTACGTGAGAGACCTTTTTTTTTTTGGTCCTCACTTGCTGTCTACGATGATATATTTTACATGCGGCCCCCAGACCATTTCTGTTGACTCAATGTGGCCCTTGCAACTGAAAAGGTTGGACACCCCTGGTCTAAATGAATGGGTGGCACTTCTGGTAAAGACTGATTTACAAGGGGATTGGAAACAAAGGGAATGAGGCAACCTCTGGAAATTATATTTTGTACCCATTGATCTTGGGAAATTTGTAGCCAGGTGCTTGGGTACAGTGCGAGATGATCCCTGACTGCCTCCAGAGATGGACAGTTGGGCAACTCCTCAGGAGCGATGGAAGGGACAATCAGAGAAAGCATCTCTATCTCTATCTCCCTGGTGTTGCGGACCCCCTCTATCACAATTGCGGCGTCTTCCATTATATCTTCCCCCTCTGCCTCTAGGGGAGGGTTGACCTTGTGCCTGAGGGAAACCTTTTTGGGATTTATGGAACCACATTTTCCCCCCGTTTGACCCTTGGGATAGGGTCTAGAAGGAAGAGAGAAATGGACTCCGACAGCAGATAAGGTTTTTCCTTCCTGCTTGCACCGGGTCAAAGTTTCTTTTACCTGAGATCCGAAAAGAGTTGAACCATCAAAGGAGGTGTTGGTAAAGGAAGACTTAGAGGATTCCATAAAGCTGCATAGATGCATCCAGGAATGTCTCCTAAGAGAAATTCCTGCTGCGGCTGCCCTGCTCGCTCCGTATGCTGCACAGGAAATCAGCCTCATGGAGGAGTTAGCAACAGAGGTAAGGGTGGGGAGCTGCGCAGATCCCTTGTACGTGGATCCCGAAGCTACTGAACCCTGAAGGGTATCTCCCAACTTCTTCAGGAGATCCCTTTGAAGTCTAGTAAAATGGGACAGGTAATTCAGTGATCATAAGGTAAATGCTGCTGAAGAAAAGGTACACTTTCCATACCTATCCATTGTCCTAGACTCTTTATTTGGAGGATGGATATTTGAGGATGTCTCTGACAACTCCTTCATGGCCGCTGCTACCACGATAGCATCCACAGGAACTCCCTTAGATAGAAAAGATTTGTCATCTGGAGCGGTCATAAATTTGTTTGGCCTCCTCAGGACAGGCTCCATTGTGTCTGGGAAGGTCCAAGCTTTCCGGGATATGACCCCTAAAAGTTGGGCATATGGTGGTGTCACCCAGGAGGTGGAAGGTCGGGAACCAAAGGCCTCAAGGTACACTGACTCATCCTCAGTAGGGTTAAAGGTGCTCCAATCACCCCTCTGTCTAAGGATTTCAAGGATGTCTGCAAAAGAGACATCCTCAGAGGGGGATCTTGGGGACCCTTCTGACTAATCCAAATCAGTGTCCGACGTGACAGACTCAGGTGAGTCAATGTGCTTCCTCTTACAAAGTCTCTTCCGAGGGACCTCTCCAGTGGGATAATCTGGGGAGGTCTCAGAAGAGGGGACACCTCCGATGGGGTCCTTGTGTCTCTGGTTCCCTACACTTACGGGCAGGTGGGGGAGAAGAGGTTGCTACCGGCTGCTGGAAGGATATCGGGTCCAAATGCAGGGCTTTGGCACTGGACAAAGCTTTCTCTACTGCTTCGAAGGCTTTACCGCTCGCTCCGAAGAAGACCTCTGCTCCAAGGAAATGGAAGGTCGACTCCGAGCAGGAGGGACAGATTCCAAAGCGAACATGGGAGCCGAGCACACTCGAGCTGACGCACTGAGAGGGAGGGTTGGTTCCGAAGAAAAACCGGGGTTACTATCCCTCTTAGAGTCGACCTGAGAGCATCGGCTCCCAGACCCCTCAGCTCCAGACTGAGATGATGAGGATAGAGTTATCGGTTCCGAGGAAGCAGGAAGAATTCTCTGAACCAAAGGTTCCAGCACTAAAGGACCCGAAGCATTCAACTCCGAGAGCAAAGCAGTCAGAGGAGTAGCAGTAGCCTGAAGATGGGATGGCTCTGAAGCCCTTGGGCCTGGAGGAGCTAACATTTTAGCCAGTGCTGGGTCACAGAGCAGCCTTTTCACCACCTGCTCAACATCGTCATCAGAAAGTGTCCTGGAGGAATGGGTGGAGATAGATGGAGATCTTCTCCTTTCCAAAATAGGAGATCTCAAAGTTGGTGAAACCGGATCCAAAACAGGTGAGTGTCTTGACATAGAAGGTTGTCTCGGTACTGAAGAAACAGACGGCACCGAGACTGAAGAACCAGAATCAGAGCCAGAACTCTTCGGCTCCATCGTTTTAGACTTCATTGATGGTTCCGAAGTCGGAACCGATGGAGATTTTCTTTTAAGAGTTTTGGGAACTGTCTGACCAAGTTCCAGCTGTTCCTGGAAGGAACTAGTCATAAGGTCCCTGTCTATAAATTTATTTTTCTTTCATTAAGAACCCTAGTACTGAAAGCATGACAGAAAGTACAGGGTTGTTGTAAATGTGCCTCTCCAAGACATTACACACAGCTGGTGTGACTATCAGTCAATGACATTTTTTGAGAACACTTGCTGCATTTTTTAAAACCAAAAGGGCGGTGTTCTTTATGTTCTCTGTCTTTATCTTTGGACATATTTCTGGTAATAACAGATAACAATACAACAATAACAAGACAAAAGTACAACTATCAAGAGAAGAATTTTTTTTTTTTTTTTAATATATGAAGAAAAAGAAGGACTAGCATCAGAGAGAAAAGGCCCTCTAATTCAAACGGGCAACTACAGCCCTCTAATTAAAACGGGCCGTACAATCCTTAAGAAAGGGGGACAGGGGAGCAAGCACTCACTACAATCACACATGTAATAGGTAAAACTATTTAGATAGAATAAGTGAAGAAATACAGACAAAAAAATAAAAAAAAATTGAAAAATCTTCTGCTTAGCCAACGAGGCAGTAAAGAGACAACCTCAAAGCTTTCGCGGCAAACAAGATCTGGGGAATTGCCGTGATGCACCATGGGATAGGGGATAGCCTCGAGCCAGTAAAAGTTCTCGAGCTTTAGTACCAGCCGAGTCGGAGCCGAGAATCGGCTCTGTACCCATCCAGCAAGAATTATGGTGAGATAGGACTGCATAACATCTAATGTTTCACATTGTATTTGGGGCATAACTAGAGCTATTCAAAGTATCTCAAAGTGTGTAAAAGTGCTTACAGTGTGTGCTTATTACTGTGCAATTATTCCAAAGAGTTTGTGTGCAAAGTGCAACTATTTCATAAAGTACAGTCTAAATACAGCAATTTTGAAAAGTTTCTTGTGCTGGGTGTGTCTATTTGCAAAGTGCCACCATTACAGAGTGTTTCTTACACTGTAGAGAGTTATTTAGTAAAGTACAGCCATTTTGGGAATATTTCAGTGTGCTGTGTACTGTTTATAAGCAAAGTGCAGTTACTTCGAAATGTTTCTTACTCTGAGCTACTTCTGCCCAGTTCATTCACACAGTGCAGTTAGCTGAAATGTTTCTTACACTGATGAGGAGATTTCTTACAGTACAGTGATTTCAAGACTATTACAGTGTCCGAGAGACTTATTTTGCAAAGTTCAGTTATACAGAGGCTTGTTGTGCTATTAGGCATAGTTACAGATACTGGCATACATTTCTGGCATATGTATATGTGTGTGTGTGTTCATGCAGACTTGCAAAGGCATATGGCAGAAGGATTTCGAAAACCATCACCACTGGTTTTTGATCAGAATATTGCAGAGAATTGTAGAGTATTTGAGCACAAGTACAATATTTATTTATTTTATGTTACATTTGTTTACCGTGAAAGTCCGACCGGAACGAGGTCCATTTACAGTGGAGGCCCGGGGAGAAAAGCTCCACATCAAACAATATGTACAGTGGTAAATATACAATCAAAAATATATATCATACAATAGTTTGTTCCAAGCAAGCTTAAGTTACACATAGTAGACCCTGGATGGCAGTATTTGGGAGAAAAAAACTCTACATTAACTGATGCAATCAAAGAGACATCACACAAGACAGAATAGTCTACACACAGTAGTCCATGTATGGGAGTATTTGAGTACTGTATAGTAAAGATAGTAAGCAGTGAAGAGAGGAGGGTAGCAAGAGTTGGAGGAGAGCAGGAAAGCACTTATTTATGTATTGCAAGGGCAGAGCAAGGACTGCAAGAGGTATGACTTAAGTGACTTTTTGAACAGTGAGATAGATGGTGCTGAAGAGATATTTTGGGGGAGGTTATTCCATTTCCTAGCGATAGTATGAGAGAAAAGAGCTTTCCCTGCAGTATTGTTGGCTTTGGATATACAGAGCAGGGTTTTGTTTGATGAGCGTACAGAACGGTTTGCTGAATATTGGTTTAGTAGTTGGTTTAGGGCTGGAGTTTTGCGGGGATTCTTTAGTATGTTGAAGGTGAGCACTAGTTGGAGGTAATTAATTGAGGGAGTTCTAAATACTGTAGCTCCTTTAGAGCAAGGCAGTGATGACTTCTAAAAGTGGGGTTATTGGCGAATTTTGTAATTTTATTGTAACATGATTCTAGTTTGTCTAGGTCTGTTTTCCTGATGTCAGTTAGGACTGGTGATGCATACATTAGGGTAGACAAAAGGTGGGTTTTGGCTAGGGGGATTCGTGCTTGGTCTGACAGGAAATGTTTGTGTTTGTATAAGGTTCCTAATTTTTTATGTACATTTTTAATGGTTTGAGAGAGATTTATTTATTTATTTATATTTGTTGACCGGGAGTGTCCGACTGGAAGTAGGTCCATTTTCAGCGGAGGCCCAGGGAGAAAAGCTCCACAGTTAAAATAAACAGACAGTAGTTACATTGGATTACATAGCGATTAACAATTTACATAGCAATTACTTACAACATATTTACAGATGAAGAACATAGTACATCAGTAGACAACTAGAATCTTTATCTGTAAAGTACATAACAGACATTAACAAATGTTACAAGAAGAAGTTCCTGCTGTATAGTAAGTACTGGCTTATGAGCATCTGAGCTTGCTATAATCAAGGTAGTTAGTGGAGTGGAAAGAAAGGTAGTGGTTGGATGGGGAGGGTAATATTAGAGTGGGAGATGCAAGGGCTAGCATGTTTTTAGGTGCGCTTTTAGTAAAGTTTTGAAGTGGGTGCATGATGGTATGGAGGTAATTGTGGGTGGGAGGGAGTTCCATAATTTGGCTATGGTGCAAGAGAATAGTGCTTCACCAGCAGAGTTATTGGCTTTAGTGATCTGCAACTGATTTTTGTTGCTTGATCTTAGTGGCCTGGTGGTGCAATAGGGTTGGAGTAGATTCTGGAGGGATGAGACATTTAGTGGATGGTTTACTAGTTTGTGGGCGAGTGAGAGTCGATACCATTGAAGGAGGTGAGGGAGTTCAAACCAGCCCAGTTCAGCAAGTGAGAGACAGTGGTGACTACGGTAGGATGCCCCTGTGGTGAATTTGGCAATTTTGTTGTAGCAGGTCTCTAGCTTGTTTAGATCGCATTGCCTTAGGTTGGTATATATTGGAGAGGCGTAAAGTAGGGTGGAGATAAGGTGGGAATTTGCTATTGAAATCTTTGCTGCTTTGGTGAGAAGTTGCTTATTTCTGTATAGCGCTCCTAGTTTTTTGTGGACTTTTTTATGGTTATGGATATATGAATGTCAAATTTTAGTTTATTGTCTATTTCCACTCCTAGCAATTTGATGTGTTCAGCTGGGTATATAGTGGTGTTGTCTTTTGCTGTGATGTTAAAGTGAGAGTTGTTTTGAGTATGTTTGGTGGGTTGGAAGATGAGTAGTTTACTTTTGTTTGGGTTGAGTATTAATTGGGCATTGGATAACCAAGTTTCGAGAAAAGGAAAAGGCTTCCTGTGTGACTTTTTGCAGTTTGGGTAGGGACTGGGCTGAGCAGATGATGGTTGAGTCATCTGCATATTGTATGAGTGTGCCATGTTTGGTGGCAGAGGCTAGATTATTGGTGAAAACAGAGAAGAGTAGGGGTCGAAGGATCGATCCTTGGGGAACCCCTATGGAGACAGGTAGTTGGGGAGATATGTCTTTCGGCCATACAACGGATTGTTGGCGGTCAGACAGGTAACTCTGAAACCAGTTGGTGACTGATTGTGAGAAGGACAGGTTATTGGGGACAAAGATAAGTTGTTTGTGTGGGACCGTGTCAAATGCTTTAGATAGGTCTAGCAAAGTAGCAGAGGAGAGATAGCCATTGTTTTTATGCTGAAGGATAGTGTTAGTAAAGGAGAGTAAGGCAGTGGTGGTGCTATGGTTTGGTCGGAAACCATGCTGAGTATTGGAAAGGAGGTTTTCTGAGACCTGAGAGTGTATGCATCTCTCTACTATTTTGGAGATTGTAGAGATAATAGCTATGGGGCGGTAATTGGTTAGTTCTGTGGAGGGTCCGCTTTTGTGGGGGGAAATATATGTGATACTTTCCACAGTGTGGGAACGTAACTTTCTGTCAGAGATCGGTTAATCAAGATGGATACTGGGTAGGCCACAGCATCAGCTGTGATTTGTAGGTATTCACTTGGGAGGTTGTCTGCTGCTAATCTGGTGGGCTTAAGTTTAGTTAAGAGTTTTTTTATGTTGGAGGTAGGTACAGGAGAAAAAGAGAAGGCAGTGGGGAGATTACTAGTTGAAGGTGTGGGTTGGAGGGGAAGGGGGTTGTGTTGTTTAGCTAGTGATAGTTTGGTCTGTGTGAAGTGTGTGTTGAATGAGGTAGGGATATTTTCTGAGGAGTGAGGGATGTTAGGAGGAGGGGTACTGACTTTACCTGGGTGGAGGATGGAGTTTATGGAGGACCAGAATTGTTTGGGGCTGTGTTGGTAGGAGTCTCGGGCAGACTGGTAGTATTGGAATTTGTCCTGTTTTATTAGCTTTTTGACTCTACTGCAAAGTTCTAGAAATTTCTGTCTAGTTGAGGGGGTTTTGGTTTTGCGCCAGTGCTCCCAGGCTTTATCCCTGTTTTTCATTTCTGACTTAGTGGTTTTCTGTAGCCATGGGGAGGGTTGTGCTTTGATTCTGGAAAGTCTCATGGGGGCATGGTAATTAAGGATGCTCAGGAAGGTAGTATTAAAAAATTCAACTGCGTCATCAAGACTGAGGTACTTTAGAGGATGCCAGTTACATTCTTTGAGGGATGAGATGAATGTGAGTGGGTTAAAGTTTAGTTTTTTACGTATTTGACGGTAGATGACAGATTTAGCTTGGTATAGGTATTTTTTGAGTAGGAATGTTGGGGAGTGATCACTGAGGCTATCTGATAAGCAGCCTGTTATATATGACTGGGTCATATATGGACATCATATGGACATCAAAGTGAAGATCCTTATAAAAACGACTGCATTAATATTGGATGGCTGTCAAAGCAATCTGGTGTATCACGTGAAGTGCAAACTTATTTTCCTTACAGAGATGAGATGTTGATGGAAGATGACATTATTTTCAAAGATCCTACAATTGTTGTTCTGAATCTACCAAAAGAAGGGCAAAAGAAAGTACAGTTGTGTACACCTACCATAAATGTAGATGTTCGAGTGTCTTCACTGTTGCAGTCATAACTGTAGGGTGTTCCTGTCGGCAGGCAGCCCAAGGTCGGCCAAAATTCCAAAGTCTGGGTCTGGCGTCAGCTGTACCAGCAAGTACCCTGACGTCAGAACGCAGAGGTATAAAGCTGACAGCCGACGCCATCTTCTCCAGCCTTTCTTGCCCCAGATATCAGAAGTCCCCCAAAGTAACCAAAAGGTGTCCAAAAAGGAGACACAAATACACCACAAAAGAAGAGGAAGATAGAACAAGCAAAAAATAAGAGGGGATTGGTGGGAGGGAAACACCGACTGCAACAGTGAAGACACTCGAACATCTACATTTATGGTAGGTATACACAACTGTACTATGTTCTTCGTGTTTCACTGTTGCAATCATAACTGTAGGGTGGAATCCCAAAGCTGTGATGAGGGAGGAGGTTATGCAGAAGAAGGGGCAGCCAGAAGACCCTGCAAGACAGCAGAGGCAAAACCTGCCCTAGACTTAGAATACAAAGGGAGATTATAGTGCTTAGAAAAAGTATGCACTGAACTCCAAGTGGCAGCTTCCAAAATGTCCTTGGTAGGAACTCCTCTGAGAAAAGCTGCTGAAGTGGCAGCTGCTCTAGTAGAATGACTTCTAACAGTACCTGGAATCTGCTTCCCAAAGTGAGAGTAACAAAACCTTATCCCATGAGCAATCCATTTGGAAATAGTTTGTTTAGAAATAGCCTTGCCTAGAGAACTGGAGGCATAAGAGATAAGCAACTGATCAGATTTTCTGAAATCTTTAGTTCTGTCCAGGTAAAACCGTAGTTGTCTGTGTACGTCCAATGAATGTAAAATCCTTTCCCCTTTGTTTTGAGGATTTGGAAAGAAAGTAGGAAGGTGAATAGTCTGATTTAAAACCACTTTAGAAATCACCTTAGGCATAAATGTAGGATTGGTCCTCAAGGCAACTCTGTCTTGGTGGAAAATAAGGTATGGTTCCACAGCCATGAGAGCTTGCAACTCTGACACCCTTCTGGCAGAAGTCAAAGCTAATAAAATAGCTGTCTTCCAGGATAAGAACTTGATATCCGAAGCAGCAGGAGGCTCAAAGGGAGGTAAAGTTAGTTTCTCCAAAACATAATTAAGATCCCAATCAGGAACAGGAGGAGTTCTGGGAGGTCTTAAATTCTTAGCCCCTCTCAAGAATTGTCTCACCAGCTGGTGAGAGAAGATGGGGGGATCAGTGTTGTAATGAGCCGAGATAGCAGAAACATGGATTTTAATGGAAGAAAAGGAGAGGCCTTTAAGCAAAAGGTCTGAGAGGTAAAGTAAAATGGAAGAAATGTCAGGCAAAAGAGGATCAGAACCTCGATCGCGCATCCAAATACAAAATCTTTTCCATTTAGAAGCATAAGATTTTCTAGTGCTAGGGCACCTAGCTTCTAAGAGAACATCCAAAACTTGTTTGGGAAAAGCAGAAGGAATCAAAGGCCCTTGTAGAGCCAAGCTGCCAGGCAAAGAATCTTGATTTGAGAGTGTAGCATCTGACCCTGATGCTGGGACAGAAGAGAAGGAAACAGAGGCAGAATCCATGGAGGTTCCAAGAACAGGTGTCAAAGTTGGATACCAAAACTGCCGAGGCCAATTTGGAGCTATCAAAATGATAATCTTGGGTTTGTCCTGTTTTATTTTCAGTAACACCCGAGGCAGAAGAGGAAGAGGAGGGAAAGCATATCTTGAAAGATTCCTCCAGCTGAAAGACAGGGCATCCACTTTCCAAGCTGTTTTGTGGAAGGACCTGGTGCAAAAGAGAGGCAGCTGATGATTGAGATGAGATGCAAACAGATCTATCCGAGGGCAACCCCAAACTGCCATAATCCTGCTGAATAAGTTGGGGTCCAGCATCCATTCATGAGGATCCAAAAGATTTCTGCTTAGGCTGTCTGCTAAGAGATTCTGTTTTCCTGGAATGAATTGAGCTTGAAGATGCAGATTCAGATTTAGAGCTGTGTCCCATAAACTCATGGCTAGTCTGCAAAGGGGGTATGAGTGAGAGCCCTCCTGCTTGTTTATATACCACATGACTGTGGTATTGTCTGTGCGAATCAGAAGATGGCCTGGTTGCAAAAGACTCTGGAAGGCTAGAAGAGCATTTTGGACTGCCAACATTTCCTTCAAGTTGATGTGCCAGGGAATATGCTTCTTTGTCCAATAGCCCTGCTGGCAATTGTTTAGGTAATGAGCTCCCCAAGCATAATCCGAGGTGTCTGTGGTTATGATCTGAGCAGGATGAGGTAGACGAAAGGGATTCCCTTTGTTTAAAGCACAAGCCCTGGACCACCAGAGGAACTCTTTTTGGAGGCAGGGAATCAGAGGTATCATTGTTTCCAGGCTGTGGTAATGCTGAGACCATACACTCTTTAGGTACCATTGAAGTTTTCTCATATGAAGCCTTGCATTTGGGATCAACAGGATGCAAGAAGCCATGTAGCCCAATGTCTGCAGGAATTTCCTTGCAGTGAGCTGAGTTAAAGTAGCCAAGGTCTTGAAAATTGATGCCAGCTGTACTTGCTTTTCTGGAGTAAGGAAGGCCCTTTGTAAGCTTGTGTTTAGAAGAGCTCCCAAAAAGATCATTTGTTGAGAGGGGATCAAATGTGACTTTTTTGTGTTCACTGAAAATCCCAGCAGTAGGAGAAGACGCTGAACAAACTGCAGATGTTGAAGTAAAAGATCCTTGCTGTCCGCCTGAATAAGGCAGTCGTCCAGATAGGGGTAAATTTGAATCCCTTGAAGTCTGCAATAAGCTACTACTGGAGCCAGACACTTGGTAAAGACTCTGGGCGCAGTAGATAAGCCAAAGGGCAGTACAGAGAATTGAAAGTGTCTCGAACCTGCCTTGAATCTGAGGTATTTTCTGCGTTCCTGTCTGATGGGAATGTGTAAATAGGCTTCCTTCAGGTCCAATGTCACCATCCAAGCATCCTTAGAGCATGGGAAGAAGTTGTTGCAGAGTAAGCATCTTGAATTTTGGAATCTCCAGAAAGGTATTTAATACTGAGAGGTCCAGAATAGGTCTCCATGAGTTTTGTTTCCTTGGGACCAGAAATAGTCTTGAGTAAAAACCTTTTCCCATCTCTGGAAGTGGAACAGGTTCTATGGCTCTCATGGCCAATAAAGCGTCCACTTGATTTAAGGCCTCTGACCATTGATGTTTTGGCAGATCCGGCCAACCTGAAGACCTTGGCAGAGTATGAAAGTGGAATTTGTAGCCTCTTAAAATCACGTCTAAAACCCATTTGTCCTGGGTAATATGAGTCCAATTTTGGTAGAAAAGAGAAAGTTTTCCTCCGAGAGGGGCTTCCAGGCAAGGAGGACCTGTAGCCCAACGGAGAGCGTCATTGGGTCTGCTTCTTTTGTGATTGAGGTCTGTCTTATCCCCTTCTAGGTGAAGAAGCAGTCCATTGTCTTGACCTGTAAGAGGCCTGAGCCTGCGCCCGACCTCTGGAGCGTCTATATCTTCCCCTTTGAGGCCTGTCAGACGTGGGAAAAGACCAATTTTTGGAGGGCCAATTTCTAGAAAATCTAGGAGGCTGAACTTGTAAAAAATCTTTGACAGTCTGCATAGATTTTGCTTTTTCTTCCATCTTTTTAATAACCTCCTCAGCCTTGGATCCAAATAAAACATCATGCTGAACAGGGGCATCTAACAGTTTAGCCTTAACCTGCTCAGGTAAATTCTGCTCACGAAGCCAAGCATGTCTCCTGATAACAGTACCAAAGGCTGCAGCCCTGCAAGAAGCTTCCAAGGCATCAAAACCACAATGTAAACTATGTTTGCTAACTTGTTCAGTTGCATGCAATACATCCTGTAATTCCTTGTCCTCTGCACATGCAGGAAAGGTAGAGAGCCTTTGCTTTAAAACAGACAAAAGAAATTGCTGATACTTGAACATGTGAAACTGGCAATTTAAAGCTCTAATAGAAAGAGTAGCAGAAGTGTAAACCTTTTTGCCCCACCTGTCCAAGGCACGAGAATCCTTTTCAGAGGGAATAGGATTTTTAGATGAAGCGGCCTTAGCAGCCCTAGAACCCTGAGAAATGGTTTCAGGATCAGCAGAAGGGTTCTTAAATAAGAAGTGATGGGAGTCAGGGACTCTGTAAAATCTATCAGGCTTAGAAGGAGCAGGCGGCAAGGAATCAGGATTCAGGTTAGCTTCAGAAAAGCATCATCCACAATATCAAGTACAGGAGGAATAGCCAAAGGTCTGTGTTGAGGGAGAAGGAGAAATTCCCTAAGTCTCTTCTTGGAAGCAGAATAATCCTGACCTTCCCAATGAAAATGCTCCCTCATCTCATGTAAGGTTTCCCCAAAAGAGAAATCTTCAGGGGAGAAGCAGAGGAATAGAGTCCTCTGCATCAGAATCCTCATAAGGAGGAAAAGAATAATCCTGGTCAGAGGAAGAGACAGAAGACACAGAAGCCTGATCAAATGAATCATAAGGAATATCCTGTCTAAGCCTTTTTTCTGGAGGAGGGTGAGAACCCCTAATCATTGTCAGTAAATCTTCAGCCATCCGTAGTAATTGCTTCTGGGACTTGGGAGCTGTATCAGAGGAAGCTTGAGAAGAAACCCTTGGTTTAACAGGAGTCTTTGACTTTGCCTTTGTCTTTGTAGAAATAGTGATATGAGAAGGCCTGAAAACCCCCTCAGAAGCCGGTACCTGCACAGCGGTTCCGGACCCATCTGAAGGAGCGACGTCCGAAGGTCCTGCAGCAGATAGAATACTAGGCCTAGAAGGCTCCCCATGGGAGTCCGTGTCGGCCATCGGTTCCGAAGTGGCGGACGACAGGGGCTGCAAAAGCGCCTCACTGACGACCGCCGAACCCGGCTGGCTCCGCTGCAAAGTATCTTGTTTGGACCTCGGAGGCCTATCCTTGTCCTTGCATTTCTTTTGAATTCCGGTTGTTGGTAAAGTATCCGACGACATCCTATAATTGAATCGCTCGAAATAATTCAAGGCCCAATCGTACCTACGCTTGATAGTGCGAGAATTAAACCTGGCACAGAACCGACAGCAAGAAACGTCGTGGTCAGGGCCTAAGCAAGGTAGACAGTAAGAGTGGAAATCTTTATGAGGTATTTGTTTTCCACACGATATACAATTATTAACTTTTTCTGACATCGGAGGAGCAAGAAAAAAGTTTCCCCAACGGGGTACTTAGCTTGAGAAGAGAAGTAGAAAACTTCGGACTGACGACAATCAAAGCACGTTGTCCTGAATACGCCAACCAATGACTTGCGAGCTGCTTTCCACCGCACGGCAAGAAAGACTGGAGAAGATGGCGTCGGCTGTCAGCTTTATACCTCTGCGTTCTAACGTCAGGGTACTTGCTGGTACAGCCGACGCCGGACCCAGACTTTGGAATTCTGGCCGACCTCGGGCTGCCTGCCGGCAGGAACACCCTACAGTTATGACTGCAACAGTGAAACACGAAGAACATCTAGTATTTTATCCTTCTCTAGTAAAAGACACTGATAAAGTACTTTCTTCTTGTTCAGTATGCAATAGTACTAAACTGCATTTGCAAAAAAAACACTTCAGCTAAGTCAAATTCCTGAACTACCTTGGTCAACAGTAGCCACTGATATATTCGAGTGAAACAATCAGCATTATTTAGTGTTGGTAGACTCTTATTCAAACTGGTTTGAGATTGATTTACTACCTAATCTAACATCCACTGCTATTACACCAAGTTGAAACATCAATTCTCAGTCCATGGTAGTGCACACAAAGTTATTTCTGACAATGGTACCCAATTTACCAGTCAGTTGTTTCAGAAATTTGCAAAAGAATGGGTCTTTGTACATGTTACTAGTAGTCCAGAATATCTACAGTCAAATGGACTAGCCGAACATGCAGTATAGAGTGCAAAGCAATTACATGAGAGGTCAAAGCATGTTAATACCGATGTCTTTTTGAATTTACTCAATCTCAGAAACATATCCTGTGACGATATACTTGGCTTGCCTGCTCAGAGACTTCTATCTAGGCAAACCTGAACAACATTGCCTATTAGTTCCATTTTTTTGAGGCCTAAAGCTAAGCAAAACAGGACAATTAGAGCCTAGTCCAGCTATGATAAATCAAGCAGATTTCTTCGCCCATTGAAAAAAGGAGAGACAGTGAGGATACAAATGGTGAAAGATTTCGACTGGAAGTAACAGATATATGTACTGAGCCTAGATCCTACTTTGTAGAATATGAGGACGTGGAGTACAGGAGAAATCTCAGACATCTTCTTCCTGTACCAGAATCAATGTCGCAGCATTGTTCCTGTGATACAGACTCTAGATCTCAGAGCAATCCAGACAATGCAGAACATGTCTTAACTTCTACTTCTATTCCTGATGATGTTCCTGATGTCCCCAGAGTTGAACATTCAGCAAAGACAGTTCCAGTTGCTAGACCTAATTCTAATTTCTGTGTCACATGACTTGGTCGTATTTGCAGACCTAGTGTGAAATATACAGCAACCTGGACATAATTGTCTACATGTATTTAGTTCTGTATAACTGCATGACAAAGAATTATTTGTATTGATTTCATGTCAATTAATGTTGTCAATATTGCATGACTTATTTTTCAAAGAGGAAGGATGTAGAATAGTGTGTGTGTGTGTGTTGTACCTTTAAGAAGCGTTTCAAGGTCAGCAAGTGCATATAAATAGCAAGCACTTGCTAGTTTCAGTACCATTTTGAGAGTGCAGCCAGAGAGTGAGTATGTATGAGTGTAACAGCCAGTTTGTTTATAAGTTTTCCCAAGTTAAAGTTATTAAGCCTCAATCCTGATGTGTTTGTACATAATAAAGCTGCTTGAACAGAACCCACAAAGGCTTGTCTATTTTATTGTGACTGGAGGAGTGACAATTATGAACCTAGAGTCTATGCTCTCTCCCTTACAAGCCAGTATATCTGACACTGAGAAAGTTGTGAATACAATCACAATACCTCAAGCACCACCCACATCTACACAACACACAACCACATATGCGGAGGTCCTCAACAAAAACATACCCAGACAAAGGAGACCTCTGAGGCAAAAGCACATGAGACTTCCACACCAAATACCACACATAGTTGACACACCTGTGTCTCACACCCACTAAGACTTAACCATAAACCCCACATATATTCGTCAATGAGCTCCATTGTGAGACACACAGATGTGCCTCTCACCAGGCTGGATAAGGAGATAGTCACGGTTAGTTGTCTGTCAGGGGACAAAATCCACCATATCGCATACGCACTCAAGTCTCTCAACAACAGGTACTGTTATGACTCTGTCATAGTCCATGGTGGTGAGTGAATAACTTGAGACGTACCTCCCTGGATGACATGAAGAGAGACATAATTTAACTCGCTGAATACATGTCCCAGGCAGGTATGTCCCTAGCCTTAAGCAGCATTCTACCGTCACTCAGAATGATGCCTCAAAGCAAACAGAAAATGATTGATTTTAACAATTGGCTTAGTTTCTGGTGTCATTCCAGGGGGATCCAGATCCTGACAGCCTGGGAAAATATGATTGACAGACCATGATGCCTTGCCAGAGATGGCCTGCAACTGTTTCACTTGGGCTTTAGTTTTTTGGCAAAGGCTCTTGCCTCCCCCATAGTGCCTTTTCTAGGAAAAGTGATGAGGTTAAAACTACCAACATAAAAATGTCAACAAATCGCAAATTAAAGGTCATGCTACTAAATACTAGTAGTCTAAACATGAAACTGCACTCATTGCAAGTATTCTTAACCCTGGAAAATGCTGACATCTGCACAATCACAGAAACCTGGTTCAAAGCTGAGGAGAGCACCCCAGCCTGAATCTATCAAGAGTCAACCCTTTACCCTGATCCTGGGTGACTTTAACTACCCAAACATAGACTGGAAGAATTATTCATGCCAGAACACAAATGTCGAGAGATTCCTTGATTTTGTCAATGCAAATGCTTTGAAACAGCTAGTCAATATCGCCACAAGAGGTGATAATATCTTGGACTTGGTATTAACCAACATGAGTACCCACTGCAACATCCCTGCAGTATTATTTTCCCTGGTAAGATTCGACCATAAGGAGGTCACTTCTGAAGTCACCATCTCCCCCGACCCCCCCTCTAGCTAGGGTCAAACAAAAAAACTTCTCCAAAGCTGATTACAGCCTCGTGAAGGATGGTATAAACAGCTTCACAGCCCCCTCCCCCTCTCTAAGAACTTGCACCATTATCCAAAACTATACCAAAGCACTATACAAGCATTTATAGAGATGCACGGAATCAGGAATACCCAACAGGACTAAATCATCCTCTGTAAGGAAGAGTAAACCTGTCTGGTGGATATCTGCAATAAATAAACTATATAACAAATGGAAAAAATTGCTGTCCAGGACCAAGCAGGAGCAGGTGCCCAATTGGAAGCAAGCTCTCCTTAGCATGAACAAGCAAATAAGAGCACTAGTGGAATCTTCCAAAGCAAACTTTGAGTCCAAACTGGCCACATCTACTAGAAACAATCATAAGGCCTTCTTCACATATGTCCGGAATCTCAAAGGAAGCACCCAGATCTGTTCAGAACTGGTGGTCAAGGACACCACATATACAAATGCCATAAATATAGCAAACTTGCTGGCTGACAGATTCAGTGAAAACTTCACTCCTCTGTCCTCCCATCAGTAAATCAGGACATTCCCAGTACATGCCCCTTTCCCCTTATATCTAGGAAACAGGTCATCACTGCTCTCTCAAAGGCAAAAAATACAACCTTCATGGGACCTGATAACATCCCAGGCTGCATCCTACTTGAACTCAGGTAGGAACTTGCAGCACAATTAGGCTCCCTATTCAACCAAAGCCCGAGTACCGACTTTGTCCCAACTGAGTGGAGGACAGCTACTGTCATCCCTTTGCACAAAGGTGAAGCATCCACCAATCCAGGAAATTACAGACCTATCATCTTAACTAGCGTGATCTACAAGCCCATGGAATGGAATATCATGGAACTCATTAACAATGACATTGACAACCTCCAAACATTCGATCTCACACAGTTTGGCTTCGTCAAGGGGAGGTCATGTTTGTTAAATTTGGTTAACTTATTTAAAACAGTCACCAAAGCCATGGACAAGGGGAAGACGGTGCACACTGCCTACCTTGACCTGGCCAAAGCCTTTGACACTATCCCCCACTCGGGCATAACAGATAAACTAGCTCAACTAGGCATCAATCCTTATGTTACCAGATGGGTAGCTAACTGGCTTACTGACAGAACCCACCTAGTCAAAATAGGGGAAGCCAACTCAAGCAGTAGACCTGTAACAAGTGGCATACCCCAGGGTTCGGTCTTGGAGCCTCTGTTATTTGGGATATACTTTTCTGAAGTGCAGACCAAAACCAGTGGGCTACAGCTGACCAAGTTTGCAGATGACTGCAAGCTGGGCATTGTCATCAATTCCCCTAGTGATGTAAACATCCTCCAAGAGGGTCTCACCCAAACAAATGACTGGTGCCAGAAACATGGCCTCTAGCTGAATACAAAAAAAAATGCATCATCATTCCCTTTGGGGAGAGTGACTTCCCCACAAGTTATCACATTAATAACAATGTCTTAAGTATACAATCAGTTGTGAGGAATTTGGGCACCCACTTTGATAGCAACCTGACTTTCGACCACCATGTTGCTTCTGTTGTATGAAGAGCTTTCTACATGGCTCACCTCATAAGTAAGAGTATCTCATCCAGGGACAAGGAGGTCATAACATCCCTGTATTCTTTCCTTATAAGGCCCATTACTGAGTACAATGCCCCGTTCGGCATGTACCTTGCAAAGCACATGCAGCAGTGGGAGAGACCACAGAGGTTCCTCACCAAGAGATTCCAGGGCCACAAAAATCTACCATACACAGATAAGCTAAAAGCCCTATCCCCCTACTCAGCTCCATACAGACTCCTCAGAGGTGACCTCTGTAGGGGCATAGAAGATGATCTCGGACCTTGCCTTGATGGGACTGCAGCATATATGCAAGTCAAACTCCACTTGAGTGACCCGCATGGCCTCAACCTGGTCTGTGACATCAATAGGACTTGTTGCCGGGACAGATTTGTGTCCCAGAGACTACCCCATTTGTGGAATAGACTCACTCTCCATGTCAAGCAGAGTACCTCTTTACCCCTTTTTAAGCACAGCCTGTATAACTGGATGGAAAACAGAAAATACATCCCTGGGATTCTACCTGTGTCCCTGCTAAACAGGGGCATTGTGTGCTGACTTGTCTAAACATGGGCTAAACTCTTGGCTAAGCTTATAAGGGCCTCAGGACCAATAGCCTAGTAACTCCATATGATCCAGGAACAAGGAGGTCATAGCATCCCTGTACTCTTCCCTTATTAGACCCACTATTGAGTACAATGTCCCCTTCAGCATGTACCTTGCCAAGCGCATGCAGCAGCTGGGGAGACCACAGAGGTTCCTGACCAGGAAAATCCAGGGTCTCAAACACCTATCCTATACAGATAGGCTAAAAGCCCTGTCCCTCTGCTCGGTGATGTATACACTGCTCAGTGGTGACCTGTGTCTGGCATACAAGGCCATCTCAGACCCAGCCTTGATGGAGTTGCTGTATATCTGTAAGTCAAACTCCACTCGCACAACCCACATGCAAGGCCTCAACTTGGCCTGTGGCATTAATAGAACCTGCTGGAGGAATAGATTTATGCCTCAAAGACTCCCTCAACTCTGGAATAGACTCCCTGTCAAGAGTTCCTCTCTAGCCCTCTTTAAGAGGAACCTGGATTACTGGATGGGAAACAGAAAATACACCCCTGGTATCTCACCTGTGTCCCTGCTGGACAGGGGAAACAGGTGCTGACTTTGTGGGAACATGGGCGAAACTCTTGTCTAGGCTTATAAGGACCTCTGGGCCAATAGCCTAGTATCATCCTTGAACATATGAACTCTTGGCTCTTACTATCTTAAATACACACAAAAGAAACTACATGTAGTTATAATTTATAATCTTACGGACAACATGGAACGTAACATCATGATACTGGAATGCATTCTCATCTGGGTAACAACTACCATTAAACAGGATATCATTATATTAGGAGATGTAACATATATCATTACACTAGGAGATATCAATATTGAGTTATGTAAATCACATCCCTTGCATACCAAAAACAATCAGCATTTTTCAATTAACCTGTTTGGCTTAGAACAATTCACATAACGGCCATCTAGAAATGACAGCTCTATAGGAAAACAAAGCATCTTGGACTGGATACTAATATCTAATGTAAAATAATGTACAATACTTTCAGACTCTCTGGGTCAAAACAATCTGATCTACGTTGGTGCTACTCACATTCCCTATAAATTGAAATACATAACATTGCTCACACAAAAAATCAAGAATAAATATTGATACCATTCACCAGCGATGGAAATGGTCACCTCTAATATATTCACCCTTCATGATGTTACTTTTTCAGTCAATTTTTCCTATCTATTGAAAAAGCAGCGCTACTATAATTAAAAAGAGTAAAGCATTTACAGCAGCATGTCAGTCTAACATACTAAACATGAAATATCACTCAGAAACTCAGCCTAGTCAGACTGGAAAGAGACCAATCTTAAAGTTACAACAATATAAAACATTAATAAATCATTAAAACATAAGGCAAAAATGACAAGAAAAACAGTTTTATTCTTTTTAAACTATCCCTAAAAGAAATGCCAAGCAGATGAAATTCCAGGTTGCTTTCAGCATGTCCCACAGGGGTCTGTCCTGGGGCCATCCTTGATTAGGTTGCATATTTTATATCTATCTTTTTTAGTTCAAGTGTTCTATAGTCTGTAAGCAGATGGCTTGAAATGGATAAACTTATTACATCTATTAAAAATAGGGCTTGACTAGAAAATAATTGAACTAAATTGCCCACTTGGACACAGAAGAATAATATGCTGATAAATAAATCAAAAACAAAGCACGTGAGATTTGGTAGACATAGATTGAAGGGGAAATATTTAATGTAGAACACAACAATTGAAACTGTAGATTCATTTATGGACATGGGAGATGTAATTCAGGTCTACACGCCATTTACAGCAACTATCTCTGGGAATGTTTAGGGTTATCAAAAGGTAGTAGAGAATCATCAGACAGCCTATGAAGGAGATTATATAGGAATGCAAGATGTTCTAATTGGTTTTCTGACACTAGATCTAGCTTTTATTTTTCTGATCATATCAGCCAGTTGGCTAATAACAGTTATAAAACTGTAGGTTGCATAAAAATATTTACAAAATTTAGGAAATCAAAAATGATGAAATGACTCTAACTTATATTAGACCTAAAGTAGACTAAACTAGAGTATGGAATAATAACATGCAAATCTTATAAGAAAACAAGCAGAAGTAAATTGTAAAGAGTACAGTAGAAATATATAAAGGGCATCCATGCATGTGAAAATTTAAGTTACTGTGAAATATTAAAATGTCTGAGCTTGTACAGTGCCTCATATAGATATTTAAGAGGAGACATAATTCAGGTCTACAGGCCATTTACAGCAACTATCTCTGGGAATGTTTGGGGTTATCAAAAAGTAGTAGAGAATCAGACAGCCTATGCAGGAAATTATATAGGAATGAGAGATGTTCTAATTGGTTCCCTGAGAGACTAGCTAATGCATGAAAAATAGACTACCAAATTATAACAGCAAACAACAGTTTAGATATTGTTAAGAAAAATTTGGACATTTATTATTGAACTTATTGTTTTGGTACATATTGGTAGACTAACTAAAACATAAACAACTAGCTAAGATGATAAGTACTTTGTATACTGTGATAATGAAATATGTATCCTGTCTAACTCTATGTCATTATACTGCCTACCGTCCTTGCTAATATGTTATTAATGTTACATTTGTAGTAATCTCAGAAATAGTAATGGCAGTCTTGTACTTGTATGTAAACAGCCTATGTTTTTGTTAAGTTCTTTCAGCTCATTTACTGTACCTAATTATCAATGTAACTCTGTTGGAGCTTTTCTCCCCGGGCCTCCGCTGAAAAAGGACATGTATCCAGTCGGACCATCCCGGTTAACAAATGTAAAATAAATAAATAAATAAATAAATAATAATATTATTACCTATGCCTGAAATATTTGTATGTATTATGCATGTGTTAGAATTAACATCAAGAAAAAAGTTCCAAAAACCTTTTTCCAATTGAAACAAACTCTAATACTGCATGTAAAAATAACTTCCTATTTTATAGAAATCTCATCAAAAATGTTAATCAAAACACATCTACATACAATCTCAGCTTGACATAACTCATAAACTCACATATGGATAATTTGATTTTTTTATCACATCAAAAATCTATCAAGAAAAGTCAAATCTACCTCACTAGCACTCAAAAATCTTCCTGGAGAGTATCTTCACAAAGTAGCAGACTCAAATGTCTACCTTGTGACCACGTATCATAAATAGATTAATAACAGAAAGTTATTTTCTCCTTCTATTGAGAACTGCCCAACTACTGCCCCATAACCATTGTATCACTACTATCAAAGATCCTGCTGAAATGTATGCACAAATTCTAGGACGTTTATTTCTAATAACTTACTCCTACACATCAACATGGCTTCCATTCAGCATAAAACTGTCTTACTATCCTTTTTCAGACACAGTAAACAAGCAAAGAAATCCTGGGCAACCAAGAACCTGTCTTTGTTCTTGATTTTATCTACAGCTCTTGACACTGTATACTGCTAACAAGGCTAATTTAGCCTGATCCAAATGAATAAACCATGTTTTGGTTTAAAAATTACCAAAGTAAAAGATCACAATCAGTACATTGGAAAGCTGCTTACTCTTTCTGTTAACCTGTCTTGTTTGGAGTACCCCAGGGATCTCCTCTGGGTCCCGTAATTTTGAATATATTTATGAATGATATGTACAAAGCAGTAGCTAAGGCTTCAATAACACAATATGCTGAAGATGCTACCCTTACTTCTTCACTAAATCTGTGTACATCATTTTAAAGAAATTATGAAGGAAATGTTATATACTGTACAAAAATGGATAACAGACTCAAACCTATTGCTAAATGCCAACAAAATTAAATTACTGCATTTCAGTTCTGAATCTAGCCACATGAATGCCACTGATCTCCAACTTACATCACTAAAAACATTAAAAGACAAAACATAATCAGAAACAAAACAAAGCTAATAAACTAAAAGCTGACTTACATGTAAGTCATGCAACATCAAAAACTAATACTAACCAAGGGATAATATATAAATTTTATACATTTTTTTTTCTTTTTGGTTACTTATGTCTCCCTGTGGATATGGAAGGACAACCAGATTCTAATTCGGAGGACCGAAGGAAAGGAGGGGATATTGGAGAAGTACGCAAGCTTATTGGCCAACTTTCACAGTTAGTGGGACTTTTAACTCCACTCAGTGCTTGTTCTGACATCACAGTTCATTTTGCCTGGGAACCAGGAAGTGAACTGGTTAGTAAATGGCAGGCGAGAGCAAAACCAACCAACGGAGGCTTCTGGAAATGTTTTTGGACATTAATTATTCACCAAGAAACCAAAACAACAGTTTGAATGACAAGCCCAATGTTTTTAAGTCTCAGCAAACAGAGAGGAGAGAGAGACGGAAATGGCAGTTCAATCAGGTACATCTAACAGTAGTATTCAACAAATGCAGGGCAACATACCTGACAGTCAAGGTGCTAAAAGACTTTACAAGGATATTTTACAGCGTAAATTTGCTTTTGTGGGGGATATTCCCCACTATGTTAACAATAACAATAGTGATAGTTAAGCCAGCAACCTTGCAAAGTTAGATATGTACTTCATGAAATATAAATTGTATGAAATGGACAATGACTACTTAAAACAATGTCTGCATGTGAAAACAGTGCCAAAAGGTTTAAGTGTGTGTAAATATCCAAACAATGTAGTGAATAGTACTGACTTTCATAGGGACGTTATAGCAGCCTTTGATAGATGTGGGTTTGACACCATGAGAGCAATTATTAGAAACAATGAAGTAGAAATTAATAAACTGTATGAGTATGTTGAGTGTGCCAACAATAGTATAATTAATGATTTAATGTTTTCCATTGACAGGGAGAAGGAGAAATATTTTTAACTATTAGAAAATATTGACTTGAAATGTAATAATATGCATGTCAGAAAAATGAAAAAGATAGACAGAGACATCCATGAATACAAGGAGAAAGTACACTACCCCAAACCAAAACAGGTTAGGAGGTATAATTTTAATGAACATTTTGTAGATGGAAGATTAGAAAATGATGGGTTTGAAAAGCAAGATCTTGATGCTCCTTTTGATTTGCAGGACCCTTTAGAATCCCCCCACTTTTCCCCCTCCCCGAAGGTCGCAGAGATTAATGAAGAAAGGACCAGTCAATTACAGGTACAATGCATGGACAGGATGGGGCAGGGTTGCTGGAGATAGAGACAGTCGGGGGAATTTGTGTGGCTGGACCGAAATTAAGTCACAATGGTTTTAATATTTTCAATTACAATAATATTGATGTACAGAAGGGTCATTTTACTTTGTTTTTAAAAAGGTTTTACTTTCATCCCTAGAACAAAGACAGACATGTTTAAGTTATTAATAGATTTCAAGTTATTTATTCAGGAAAAGAACTTAGAATTATTTTTTAATGGACAAGAATTGTCTAGTATAAATAGCATTGTTTTATTTAAGAGAAGCACGTTTAATCCACCTTTAAGAAGCACGTTTAATCCACCTTTACATCCACAATTGAAAAACTTTGAAAGTTTGGTGGAAAACAGGTTAAGGCAGGTCTCAAGTAACAATAAAGTGTATTAAAATTTGAGTAAGGAAGAGAAAACTATTTTAGACGAATGTAAGACCAACAGGTCTGTAAGAATTATGAAGCCAACAAGGGGGGGGGGGGGAGTGGGGTGGTTTTAATGGACAAATTTACTTATGAAGCTAAAATGTTGGAAATTTTAGGTGATGTCAACCAATACAAGAGGGTTTCACTGAACAAAATCAACATTGCTTATAAGAGAATACAAGTATGTTTAAATGATTTACTTACTGAAGGCCTTATTGATGTTGGAACATACAATTTTTTTACATGCTGAAAAGCCTAAAGTTCCCTCTATATTTGGCATCCCTATGGTCATAAGGATGTTTCTGACCCACCCCTAAGAACAATCGTTTCAGCCAAAGGGTCAGTTACTGCTCCCCTAGCAAAGTTTGTGGATTCTAAGCTTAAAAAGTTGTCTTTAGGGGGTGTTAGTGCATTAAAGGACTCATGGGACTTTTTAAGCAAGTTGAATGTTGGCTTGTATCTTGACAGTTTGACATTTGACACAATTGTTGTAACAGACTTATTTTCCTCTATACCATATGATACAGGTCTAGAGTGGTTTGAAGAGGCTCTATGTGACAGTGATGATATTAGTTACAATGACTTTCATACCTGCTTTATTTTAACGGATGTAGTTTTAAGAAACACTTTTATATATTTTGAGGGAGAGTATTTCAAGCAATTAAGAGGTGTGGCCATGGGGGCTCATTGTGCCCCCACCTATGCCAACATTATACTGTCCCAATGGGAGAAGAAATTTGTATTTAACTGTAGTTTTAGACATTGCTGGAACTTTTATGCCTGATTTTTGGATGATGTTTCTCTTTTTTGGTTAAAACCTGAAGGTGAATTTATTGATTTTTTAATTATTTATCTGGCACCACTGATTTCTTAAGGTTTACATACGAAATGAATAATGAGGAGATTAAATATTTAGACCTTTGTATTAGTAAGTGTAATGGGAATTTTAAGACCAAACTATACAGAAAGGCTACTTTTTCAAACTCTTATTTACATTATACTAGTGCCCACTCACACCATCATAAGAGGGGAGTGGTGAAAGGGCATTACGTCCGGATAAGTAGAATGACTTCGGACGACAATGGCTTTGTGAGTGAAAGTGCTCTTCTCTTTGACATGTTTAAAGCTAGGGGTTACCCAGAACAATTGTTGACAGAAATATATACTGAGGTGCTTGAAGCTAGAAAAACAAGATTTGCCCCTAGTTTTGGCTGTGTTGGAGAAAGTTTGAGTAACACCAAGACCTTTACAAGCACAGAAGACAATGTTTACAACAGTGCTTTGATTATCACTTATGATGGCAAGGCAGGAATTGTTAGGAATTTTTCTGAAGAAGAATGGGTTAGATTCGCTAGTACATCAGACTTGCAGTACGTTTTAATAAACCATTCAAGTGTATATAGAAAGGGGGCCGCAACATTAAAAATGTTTTGGAAAACAACACACACGAGTTTAACAATTCTAGTAAGAGAGGCAAACAAAAATGTGGCAGTTGTGCACAATGCCCTTATATTATAGTGGATGACACACTACTTGAAATGTAGGGACAAGTCTATTAAGACTATAGGTTTTGCTAACTGTAACACTAATGGAATTATTTATTTAGCCTTGTGCAACAAATGTGATGCATTTTATATAGGACAAACTGAAAAAAATTAAAAATGAGAATGTATGAACATAATTATGACATCAGGGGAAAATATAAACAATGCTTTATACAAGCATACACAAGATTGTGTAGATGCAGGGTTTTATTTCTTTGTAGTGGAAGTCATACCTATTGACCCAAGAGGTGGTCCTTGGGAAACACATTTGGACTACAGGGAGTTGTATTGGCAACTGATTTTGGAAGCCATCAAGTTTCCAGGTCTGAATGACATGGTATCACTAAAACCTGTTTTAAAGCTTAGGGAAGCTAAACTTTTAACATTTGTGCTGCTTTTAAATGTCATTTTCAGTTTCTGCAGCAGATGGTGCTATTGCATTGCTTTTTTTATGAGGTTTTACCATGATTTTAAAACATAACTTTTCAACCATTTTAGAAGTATTAAACAAAGATTTTTTTGAGTTTAATATAATAAATCAACAAATATATGTACATATTTTATTATTGGATGTCAATATTTTATCTATTTTATACATTTTACTTGCTTTAAACACTTGCATATATACACATTTTCAAGTGCAGGCACTTTTACAGGATAGGTATGGTGACTAATTGCTTGCTTGGGACTTTCTGTGTATATAAACTGTTTTAGATGTTGGCACACTCATCTGAGGAAATTACTGTGACGAAAACGTGGTGATTCAGTTAATGTGTTCTTATGTTTGTGTCTTGCTGTGTACTTCATTAAACAGTGGATTGTACTCTGGTTGTCTTCCATTGCCTCCTTCTACAGTTTATTTGTTATGCTTTTGGCACTTTTTCCACATTTTTTTGGATATTATATAAGTCCTATTCCTAAACAAAACACAAGGACTTGAAATAATAAACAGTCCTGCTTCCAAGTCTTCTATATTCATCTGCTAGACTAAATAACAGTTTTACTATAAAACAGCCAAATGTGACGCTGGTCTTCCTAACGGCCATCATCATCGCTTAATTTTGAAGATAAACAACTGGATCTAATTACAGAACATTACTGTACTGCATGGAACCTTGCGATTATGATCCAATACTGAGAAAAAAGACAAGCACATTAAGCTCTTCCCTAGAGTGTGACCTGATCATAACAGTTAAGGATGCTTAACAAAAGTTTGTTAGACACCTCTAACAGCTGGTATGATCGAATCCCATACTAGGGACAGTACTGGATGCCTAAGAACAGCAGCGCAACATAAAACATCTTTAAAAAAATGCAGTTGTTTAAGAACTTGCTGCAACAATAGATGTTTGAATTCCACAATGCAATAGTAGCCATTTGGCTATTTGGGTTGTTTCCTGCCAAGGAAGCAACAGCCACCCTGCTTCAAAAACTCTGGCATCCTCCCACACTTTCCCTCTGGCTGCTGACTGGCCAGCAACAATCAGATAAATTGGAGCCAGAGGGAAGTGACCTCAGGACTTCCTTCTCCACAGAAGAAAATAGGAAGCATCCTCATCCTATACTTGTGATTAGATATCAATACAAAAACATTTTATATCCCCCCTAAACAATTACGTATAGAAAAGAAAACGGGGATTAGCAAGTGGGTATGGCTACTGCAGGAGTGGAATTTGAACATCTACTGTTATGGTAAGTTCTTACACAACTGTACTATATCATTCCCACTGCTGCAGCAGCCTTTAACTATTTGGGTTGATTACCTAAGCTTATCCAACCTGGGAGGTGGAAATATACGGGTTTACAGAATGTCTGGTCCTTGCAAAACTAGCTCTGGACATATAAAAAGAATCTAGTTTGCAATGTTTTGTTAATATATGTACAGAGAAGCCTGTAGCTGCTTCTAGAATGCATTTAGAGTCCACTCCATTCCAGTACGCCATTGTAGAGGAAAAGGCTTCTTACAGAATACGCCTTGATACCACCTGGAAATGATATGTGAATACCAAAAACAAAAGCTAAGAATAGCCACCTAGAAACAGCTTGTTTCAAGAAGGGTTGTCCTCTCTTAGTCTTATCATAGGAAATCAATAGCGGATCAGCTTTTCTAAAGGACATAGCACCCGAGCTATCTATGTGTATCTAGAATTTTTTTCCTCCCTGGTTTTGAGGTTCTGGGTAAAACACCAAGAGACTGATAGCCTGATTCAAAGTAAACTCTGAGACGACTTTGGGCATAAATGAGGACGTTCTTTTTTTTTTTTGTTTAAACAAGAAACATCTTTATTGAATTATCACTTATGACACAGGCAATCATACCTTTACATAAATAAATACTGACATATTTTCAGTTGCAAATATTATACATTATATATAATCTTCTGTACAGTCATTGACGATTGAACATTACATAGCTCATTCAATTCCTGCCTTCCCTTAAACCTCATTACTCCTTGAAAATATTATTCTGCATGTATTGCTCCCACAATTCCCATTTTTTATGTAATTTGCTCCTACCCTTTTCTAAAGATCTTACTTCCAGTTTTTTTTTAATCTCTGTTACTATAGTACTACTAGTAGTACGGTTGGTTTAGACTTTAATTTCCATTTTCTAGTGGACTTCAATTTCCATTTTCTAGTAATAGCTTTTTTTGATAGCTACCAGAATTAAATTCAGCAAGGCCTTACTATGTGTAGACAATGCCAATTCTGTATCACAGCTCAAAAAATCATTTCCTTAGTTACACCAATTTGCTTACCAAGTATTTCTGATAGAGTAGTCTGCAGGGAAGTCTGAAAACTAATTACACTCTCTAAAAATATATTCCTAATTATCTCTTTCTTCCCTAACACACATCTAACATTTGAAATCTGCCCAAGGAAATTTCTTTGGAGTCTGCTTGCGGTACCCAAACACCTTTGCAAACACTTTCCAACAAAGAGCCTGAATCTTCTAGACTTTGTTGCATATTTGGGAGACATAAACATATACTCTTATTGCTTGTGAATTCCTTATCCAATCTCTCTTCCCAATCCTTTATAACCTCCACTAATAGATTTTTATAGTTATCATGCAATATTTTATACACCATACTAATTATCCTTTTTAACAACAAATGAGGAATTGGTTGTTAAAGTAACCTATCTTTGTTAAATATCAGGTAGGGTTCACCCACCATGTGAGTCTGCAGCTCAGATATTCTTCTTGGAGATGTCAGACCAATAAAAAGAATGGTGTTTGAAGTAATGAACTGTAAAACTGCCACATGAGCAGGTTGAAATGGAGACATGGTTAGTTTTTCCAGTACAAAGTTAAGGTCCCAAGAAGGAACCGATTTCTTTCTAGGTGGTCTCATGTGTAAAATCCCTTTCATGAATTGTTTAATGAGAATCAAAGAGGACAGTGGTGAAGTCATGGACAGATATGCTGAAATGGCTACAAGATGAATTTTGACAGAGGAATAATGCCAGAGGATGGTAGCTCGCACAAACATTTGAGAACAAGTGGAACATAATCTCTATTACAGCCCTTCAACTAGAAAATCTTTTCCACTTGTTGTTATACATTTCCTAGCAACATTTTCTCTTGCCTCTCCTTTAGTACCTGCTGCACATCTTCATGAAATAGGTGTCTAAACCGTATCAGAATAGAATTTTCCAGGAAGGTAGTTGCAGTAGCTTGAGAATGGAATGTATCAAACACCCCTGGTCTTGTGTGACTAGATCTTTGATGAAGTTTGTAGCAATTGACCTTGGCCAATGCCATAAGAAAGGAGAACTGTTGCCTGTGCATGGAGTTACCACATAGATGTCTAAAGAGGCCCTCTGAAGCTACAGAATGACCCTGCATATGAGTGAAAAGGTTGGAGATGCATCTGTTCCCTCAGTCTACCTGTAAGGAGTCCTGGAACAGAATCTGCTTATTTGTCAATGCACTTGAGGTGTTCCTTAATAGTTATTAATTTCTGAAAAATGACCTTGTTTAATTTCCATTTGAGAGGGTCTGACAGGGTCAAGCTAACCTTGTCCGACATAGTGTTTTGCTCTGACGGGATGTAGAAGGCCTGCAGGGGAAAACCATGCTTTAGAGTGACATCCCAAGCCACCACAACCATCCTTCAAAGAAGGGAGGCTCTGCTACCCTCTTGCTTGTTTATGTACCACATCACTGTGGCATATTTTTTCTGTTATGATCTGTATGAGTCCTGGCAAGCAAAGTTGATGAAAAGATTATAGGTCATGGATCAAAGCTAACATCTCTTTCAAGTTAATCTGTTTTGGCCTGTCTACAGTATCCCAAATGGTATGCAGTTTTACCCCCACTGAAACGGCATCCCAGGCATTATCAGATGCATCCATTCCTACAGATTGAACTGGGATTTGAACAAAGAAGGGAAGGTCTAGATTTGCACAAATCTGTTCCCCCCACCATACTTTGATCTTTGCAAAGCACCAAACTGGAATTTGATACTTCAGAGGCTGACAGGAATGATTTTGAGAAACCATTGTCTTTATCACATGTGCAGTCTAGCCAGAGAAATCAGGAGAATCACAGAAGTCATGAACCCTAGGATCCTGAGAAATTTCCTGGCTGAAGCCTGAGAATGGAGAATCTCAGAAAAACTTCCAGATACAAATACATTTTTTCCTGGGTTAGGAATGTCTTCTGCAGGGTTGACTCTAGAGGGCATCCTAGAAATATTTTCCTGTTGGAAGACTGCAAGGAGGATTTTTAACAGTTGATCAGAAAGCCCAATGTGAGGATGAGATTTGAAACCCAAGAAAGTGACTCCTGACACCTGAAAAAAAAAGTTCCTGCAAAGATAAGCAAGTCATCTAAATAGGGGAAATGTGAATTCCATGCAGTCTGTTATGGGGCAATCACTGGAGTTAGACTCTTTGTAAAGGACCCTGGAGCTGTGGACAATCCAAAGGGCAATGCAGAGAAACTATGATGTAACACAGGCACAGAAAATCTGAGGAAACTTTTGAACTCCGTGGCTACGGGAATATGATGCTAAACATCTTTTAGGTCTAATCTTAACATAAAACTCATATGAGGGATGAGAGGTAACAGATCTTGCAAACTTAGCATCTTGAACTTGTAACAGGTTGGCAAAGGACATATCGAGAACTGGTCTCCAAGATGAATCATTTTTTGGTACCAGAAAAATTCCTGAAAAAATATTTTTCCAACTGATTGTAAGACACTGTTTCTATGACCCACAAGACAAGCACATTCTATAAAACAAGTGGGAACAGTTTGGTTTTGAAGATGAAAGGGAATCCCTCAAAAAGAACGGATCATTTTCCAGTGCCATCTGAAACCCTCCTGAAGCACTCTAAAAATACACTTGCCTGATACAATCTTTTTCCACATGTATAAATTTAGAAACAATTTGAGTGATATTTTGAGGGAAGAGGAAGAAGGGAGAAACTGGTGGGGGGGGAGGCATAGTTATTATGAGATAGGGTTTTGTCCTTTCTTTTGAAAGGCTCTCTACTTTGTGCCAGAACCTTCCTGCCCTTTCTTGTTGGAAAACTGCTTGAAGGAAAGCTGATGAGGTTGCTAGTTCTGTTTTTTGAAGAAAAAAACTTGGGGAATTCGAAAGCGGATGTTGAAGAAATGTAATAACCTCTTGAATTAATATACCCTTTTCATCAAGCTATTTAAGCATCTAGGTAACAGATGGACCAAAGGGAATGTCCTTATCTAAAGGAAAATTTAACATTTCCAACACAGAAAACTTAAAAGTTATGTACTCAGGAAAAGGCCTCATGACAGCAGCAGTAGCAGAAGCTGTAGAAAATGAATATAAGTCCCATTTTCTGAAGACAGAGTAACAGAGAAATTCCTCAAACTGTCTACAAAGGCCAGAATGTACGTTAACATATGGGCCTGGTAGTTCAAAATTCTAAAAGCCAAAGTGCTACAAGAAAAAAATATCTTACCAAATCTGTCAAATGCTTTATCTTCTTTATCAGGAGGAGAGGGACTGACATTGACTACATTTTTATTAGTAGCAGCAGAAGAAACAGAAATAGCTAGTGGATCTGATCTTAGATGCAAATATAAACAACTGTTAGACTAGGAAACTATCAAGTCTTTCTTTTTAGGAACTGAATTCTGTCAGGGTTATTGCAGGCAAAATCAAAAGCATCCCGTAAGACTGGAATAAGAGGAGGAATACAGGAGGCATGTGGGACATCCACTAGAAGCATATCGTAGTATATTTTATCAGACAAGGGAAAGTCCACCTGTCCCAAGTGAAAAAACGGACTCATTCTGGATGCTAAAGGAAACTTTTCATAAAGACAAACTGCAAATTAACTGTTATTAGTGTTAGAATAAGGGACTGGAAAAGAAAATGAAGAAGACACCCTATCCCTGTCAAAATTAGAATAATCTGAAGCCTCATCCCTCTGAACCACAGGACCAGCATCGGAAGACAAATCTGTCTGCTGTTCCACAGGTTCAATATCTGCAATAGACTTTTAGCCATGGTAAGCAATTCATCTTTCTTTACTGAAACAGTATCCTCAGAAGAATGTTTAACTTTTTGCTCTTTTTTTTAAGGGCATCCCTAGAAGAAGATCAACTAGGAGGCTGGTCTTTAGACTGGGGAGTAGGTCTCATATCCCAACTACACCGAGAGGAAATCCCTGATGAAACTCCCTGAAACAAAAAAAAATGTTTTTCCCACTTCTAGGATGGACACTGGACCAGCCAAAGGGTTAATCTCTAGTCCAAAGTGGCAGTAACAGCAACACCAGAAGGTCACAAGGATACCAGTAGTCTGGAGCATAGAGATAGCCCATGGTAAAGGCAAGGGCTCCTTGGTATTTTTTTTTATTATTTTAGGTGCAGGGGGAGAAAGAAGAATTAGACTGGTATCTTTATCCATGTCCTTGATGAGGAAGATAGCCTGAATTCTGGTAAGAGTTGCTAGAAGGGTTGGTCCTGAGGTAAATTTAAAAAGTGAACACAATAATTTATACACCTACCTCTCCAAACAATCCTTAACATACAGAAAGTTGAAAAGCAACACACTATAGTAACATTCCCACAATAAATAAATAAAAAAATAAGTATGGTAAAATATAACTGCAGGAAAGAAAAGGAGGTAGGTTGTCACAAAGTGTACACAAGCACTGCATAACACTTTCACAAAAGGAAAACCTTTTCCAAGCCTTATTAAACACAAAGTAATGCAAGCAGAATACAAAAGCTATAGAATTTTCTTCTAGCTAAATAAATAGCTTCTGTTGTAATAAAAAGCTAAACATTGACCATTTTCATAAAAGTGGAAAAGATTAACACTGACCATCTTCTTAAAGAGACCAATACCAATTCTGTCAAAAAATAGAAACATTTAAAAATAACATGGAAGGGTTTTCCCAATGGGGACTTATCTGCCAGAAATAAGGAGAAAAACTTGACAATTGATCCTGTGAAGCCCACAGATGCACTCTCAAGGCCAGCATGAAATTACTGAAGTTGCCTGCATTCTGGCTGCTAATTTCCCTCCTACAGCTTTTGCATACGCAACCACAGTGAAGACTTGAAGATAAGCCAGATCTTTGTGAAGAAAGGCTGATTGTTGTATCTTGGGCAGGATAGAGCCCAAATAGCCAAAGGCT
This sequence comes from Protopterus annectens, assembly GCF_019279795.1. Lineage (NCBI taxonomy): Eukaryota > Metazoa > Chordata > Ceratodontiformes > Protopteridae > Protopterus > Protopterus annectens. Next base: position 478,681,064 of record NC_056749.1, on the reverse strand, counting down.
ACTGCAGCACTGAAAATTATGAACATCTAAATATTTCTTCCTCCTTGGTTCCTAGTATGTAGTACAGCACATTGGTTAAAGTGAACATACACCTGCATGCACTTACAAGGGGGTGCTGAAAAGTTCTAAGCCTGACCTAGAAGAGAAAGATGAGGAGCCATGAAACTTACAAGTTATTCCACATATTCACTGTGAAGTTCAACACATTTGAAACAACATGTCTGAAGTTTCTGTAACCCTGTAAAAAAAGTTTGAATTCTGGTCACTTAACTACTGCTCTGTTGCTGCAATCTCCTCCAACTCTAGGTCCGACTCTAAACCAGTTACAAGTGGTGTTCCCCAGGGCTCAGTCCTAGGACCCCTCCTGTTCGGCATATACTTCTCAGAGGTACAGGCAAGCACAGGAGGACTATGGCTGACCAAGTTCACAGACTGCAAACTAGGGGTTATAACTGACTCTCCGGCTGACACAGATATCCTCCAAAAGGGTCTCACTGAGACGGATACCTGGTGTCAAAATCATGGCCTCAAGCTAAATGCCAAAAAGTGCATAGTCACCCCCTTTGAAAAAAACAAAGTACCCACAAACTACCACATAGGTGGTAGTCCCCTAAATACAGATGACGTAATAAGGGATCTAGGGACCCAAGTAGATAGTAATCTCACCTTTGATAATCACATTGCCAAAGTGGTTAAAAAATCCTTCTACGTGGCCCACCTAATCACAAAAGTGTTCGCATCCAGATCAAAAGAGGTAATTGTGTCCCTCTACTCATCACTCATCAGACCCATCATAGAGTACAACGCCCCATTTGGGATGTACCTTACAAGATACCTGCAAGAGCTGGAAAGACCACAGAAGTACCTCACCAAGAGGATCACTGGCCTCAAACACATGCCCTATGCAGCTCGACGGAAGAAACTCCAGTTGTACTTGGTTGCATACCGCCTACTCAGAGGTGATGTCTGCCTGACATATAAGGCCATGTCCAACCCAGAATTGATGGACATGCTCCACCTAAAGAAAACCATATCCCCTCGAGCCACACACTCTAGGGATCTAAACCTCACCACAACAATAAATAGGACATGCTGGAGGGACAGATTCCTGTCCCAGAGACTTCCCATGCTTTGGAACAAGATCCCAATCTACATTAGGCAGAGCTCCTCGCTAACACTCTTCAAAAGAAACCTTGACGAGTGGATGGGAAACAGAAAGTTTACCTCGGGGATCACTTCAGTGGCTCTGCTGGACAGAGGCACAGGGAACTAATCTAAGGGGGTGGTGAAAGCCAACACATTCTGGCTAGGCTTATAAATGCCTTCGGGCAGACAGCCTAGTACCAACCTATGAACTCACTCAAAAATTGCCACCCTTTCAAACTCTTTTCAAGGTTTGGAAACAGGAAAAAGTCAGATGGAGCAAGTTCTGGTGAGTAGGTGGATGGTCTATGCATTCAAACCCCAATTTTGTTAAAACATCCATCATTTTGCCAGCCTTATGAACAGGTACATTTTCTTGCAAAAAGAGATCTCTTTTCTGCAGCTTTCCTCTCCTTTTTTCTTTCAATGCTTCCTTTAATCAGCACAGCAAGTTACAGTAGTATTCTGCATTAACTGTTTGGCCCCTTGGAAGATAGTCAGTCATTACAACACCTTCCTGATCCCAAACCACTGCGGCCATGACCTTTACTACTGACTTTTGGTTCTTGAACTTCTTTGGCCTTGATGAACCTAAGTGCCACCATTGCATGGACTGTAGTTTTGTCTCAGGATCATAGTGGTGTAACCATGTTTCATCAACAGTAACTAGTCATTCCAAAAAGTTGGCACCAGCTCAATGAAAATGCTACAAAATCAACTTGGAAGTGTCCAATCAACATATTTTCTTGTTGGCATTTAAACATTTGGGCACTCATTTGGCTGACAGTTTCTGCATACCCAGCTGCTCATGGATTACAAACCCAACACATTTTCTGGATATATGTAGTGTCTCAGCAACTGTTTTAGCTGATATTCGCCAATCTGCCAAAATCAATTCATGGACATGGTCAACAGTTTCAGGAGTTGACACCGTTTGAGGCCTCCCAGATATTGCTGCATCTTCGGTCTTGAAATCTCCATGCTGAAAGTTTGCAAACCACTTCTTCACAGTTGAGTATGAAGAGCACTTGTCACTCAATGTTTGCATCATACATTTATGGAGTTCTTTGGAGTTTTCTTCTGCAGGAATAGGAACTTCATGGTGGTTCGGAGTTCTACACTTGAATATTTCACACTTTTCACTGACATGGTTCAATCAATGATCTGAAACAATGTCAAAACAAAGCATTAAAATTTTGCAAATTGGCACTTTACAAGATATAGAAATAACCCTCTTTTCAGCTACAGAGGCAAAATAATGCTCAGAATTTAATAAGGTGGTCTGGCTTAGAACTTTTATCTAACATTAATTATGAATGCAAGGTACCGGATATGTTTGGCCTCTTACTGGATCCCTGTATTTTACTGGAAACTGAATAATTGGCTGGAGGTTCCATACTCTCACTTTGATACTTAACAGCTGACCAGAAATCCAGCACTCTGGCTACATCACAAGTTGCTAACTGCAGCATTTGTTGAAGCCAAGTAGCCGAAAGCTACAGTCAATTAAAGGATATGAGGCTAAAGTAGGGGAATTGCCAAATACTGTAAAAAACAAGATGTAAAGACATGCTATCCACTAGATACACAACATATTACCTTATAAATTTGAGGTGAAGTTGTGCTACTTGTTAACAAGACAGCAAGTACATTTATATTCATGATATAAGTAGGAGCACTACATATAAGAGGAGACACTCCATGCCACATACCATCTGACAAACATCAGGGCATAGACGGCCCATCTTCTTTGGTAAGAGGCTGCATCTCTATCCCTCTTATCTGTAAGGGTAGTGTGTATGGTGTCCAGCAGACAGCATGTACTATCCTTACTGTTAAAATAAGTGGTAACCATTCCAGTTTCTCTACATCAGCCATATGTCATTTCATGAACTGTGGCAATCATCTCCCTGTCATCACCATATGGCACTGATGACTTGTCATGCAGCCATACTCCCTGATAGCATGTTTGCATTGGCTTTGTAAACAAAGCTGGGTTGTTGGTGGTACAGCAGGAACATCCAGCTAACTGTAAGCTCCTCCATGATAAGTAAGACTGGTTCAGGCATTTCAACAGTACTGCTACCATTTTACAAGAACATGGATCAAGGGAATGTCAAGTGAGACCTTATTCATTAACTTGAAAAAGGTCCTTAATTCCATCTCTTACCATCTTCTACCAGGATTGCCTAGTATGGTTGTCAGCTAAACGGCACTGCTTGGTTTGTCACCAGCTTGGAAAATACAGCTTTTAAACTTATCATAACAGTAGATGTTCGAATGATCACTTCATCAGTAGTCTTACTTATATGAGTTGTATCCTAAGTAGGATAAAACAGCTGGCAAACAGCCAGCCAGTCAGCTTCCAAAGCTTCAGGGCACCTTCCATGCACCCAGACTAACAATAGCTTGACTTGAAAGTGGAGAAAATCAGTGGTCTGGATGTTCTTCAGAGCTTTCATGCCAACTGCAAAGGGAGGCTAGAGCCATGAAAGGGGACAATACTAGGTAAATAAAATTCAATGTCCACATCCTGGCAACAAAAAATAAATAAATAAATAAATAAATAAGGGGGGAGGGTGGAATTGAGGGAGCAGCTACTGCAGCAGTGATCTTTTGAAAATCTACCATTATGGTAAGTTTACTTACACAACTGCACTATTTGAACACTGCTGCAGAAGCCTTAGCTTAGGATATAAAAAGTGTACAAACCCCTGTTAAAATGCCTAGTTTTTGTGATACAAAAAAAATGAGACCACAATAAATCATTTCAAAACTTTTCCCACCTTTAATGTGACCTATAACCTGTACAATTCAATTGAAAAACAAACAAATCTGTTAGGGGAATAAAATATAAAAAATAAAAAACATACAATAAGTGGGTTGCATAAGTGTGCACACCCTTAAACAAATACTTTGTTGAAGCACCTTTCTTAAATGAAAATAAATACGTTTAGTGTTCTTGTTTTTTTACTTCATGTATTATACATCCAAGAATAGATTTAGTGTCCTGTTTAACTTTCATTAGATTATATTTAATAGTTCTCTTGCTTCCATGAGCGTTCTTAATGCATCCTTTTTTATTGTTTATTACTTTTGATTTTTTAGCTTGCTTCTCTATGAATGCTTTCTGTTTTAATGAATCTTTGTAATGTATTTCCTTTGCCCAACAGCTCATGTTATGGTTGAAAAGTGTTTGCTATGCAAAGTGCACTTAACTGATTAACAAATGAATTCTGCAGTGACCCTTGTCCCTAAGTAGTACAGCGACCATTAGCAATGAGGGGAAAAGCATGGGCATCTGACCCTTCATGAGTATTCCACCCTTGCTATCAAAAATGAATTGGCATGTTTTAGTTAGTTTTGTTTTGCTCACAGGGGAAGTAATCTGGTTCAAGGAATCAGCCACAACCTAGGCCCGACAGTCAAGTTCACCTACAAATACAACTAGATGCAACAGCCAAGCACAACATCAAATCCATGTTAGACTGTACTTGAGAATTAATGCACAGTTGCTAAATGTACAGCACACATTATAATAGTCAAGAAAATGTAAAGTTAAGAGGAAAACAATGACAATATTATAACAATGATATCAACAATGGAAGTGCTATGTACTGTGAAGAACTTCAACAACTGAGGCATAATGAATATATGCAATATTTCTACACTGTGAAGCTTATAAAAGAATTTAACTTTACTTTATTTTATTCTTCAAACTTACCTTAGGTAAAACAAAGCACTTAGTTGAATTTTGAGCAGCTAAGGAAATCTTATCTTAATCATGTGAAATATATTTCGGATAAGGTTTGAAAGAAACATAGCTATTTTTTTAATTCAGACAGTTTAAAGGTGTCATTCCAGGGATACATAGTAAACATATAGCTAAAAGAGAATTTAAGCCTGTAACATTCTCTTTCTAGATCAGTACTTTGATCAGTGCAATATAATACTCTACACTAAACAGCAGTCACAAGAAATGTGTATGTTGTGAATTGTGCATGGGTATCTTAAACTAGGTTTGCTTACCTTTATATCCAGGGGGTCCTGTAATACCAGGTAGGCCCGTATCTCCTATCCTGCCAGGGAAACCAGGTGCTCCCAGGGTTCCTGCTTCACCTGCTCGCCCAGGAAAGCCTTTTGGTCCTGTAAAATATTATTAACTTTTAAAAAACTGCATATGTTTTAAAAGCTTAAACTGAAAACCAAAAGGTATCAAAACAATATGACATCTGAGAACAAGATCTGTTAGGTCACTGTTCTAAACAAAAAGGGAATCTCAAAGAAGCACAGTCTGTGATTCAAACACTGTCATGAACTTCATCTAGACCCCTACTTTCACCTTGGAACCTACACAAAGGTTGTGGTATGCTTCCAACTGACATCTTTATCTTAACTGAGAAGGTATGATTAGGCATTATAAAATGAAAATCATTAAGATATTTAGAAGTTTCCAGTTTAAAAAAAATCATTGTTTAATAACTCTGTGCTACTAATGATAGTGGAAATTCTCAGTAAGTAGAACTAGTTGTTGTTGTTGTTTTTCTTTCGGCTTTTCCCGGTTAGGGGTCACCACAGCAGAACTGTGGTCCACTAATGATTGGCAGTAGATTTTTACAGTGCCGAGGTGCCAGCTCGATGCCCAACCTTCAACGAAGGCACACCCATTCACGCATGTCTTTCGAACGCTGCTCAACTGTGGGGAGGACATGCAGACTCCACACAGAAGGCGCTCCAGCCGAGAATCAAACGGGAGAACCTCTTGCTGTGAGGCAACAACACTACCGCTGCACCACCATGGCTTGTACAGTAACTAGAACTAGTCAAATTATATAATAATAATAATAATAATAATAATCTATTAGAGGGTTTTTGATAAACCCAGTGAAGTAATGAATTCCTTGTTTATTAACAAAGTTTTATTCTCTGTAGCAAAAAGTAGCTTGCTTATTAAAAAGGGGGGGGGTAACATGATTTTCATTCAGCAATACCAAAGGGAGGGAGGGACCTTCACTCTACTTTCCCTATTAATAGGTAATTTGTGTACCTGAGCAGAAAGAACAATATTTTGTAAAATATGTTTTTAGTAAAGTAAGTTACAATAATTAACATAACATCTAACAGCTACAACTCTTAGGTCAGTATTATTTTAAAAACAACCAGCACAATTGGAAATTTTGTAGTTGCTCAATACCAGCTTTGGGACAAGATCAGTATTACTTTATGACAATCCTGAAACATGTGACCAAGCAAAGATGTCTACCTATTCATTTGACAAAACAGGACAGCATGTGCTGCTACATTTTTCTTTAAAGCAAACCATAACATGTAAACTGCTTCTCTATTTAGTATAGGCTTCAGACCTCTTGACCTGTTAGGGATCTAAAGTAAGGAAGGAAAAAAGCTTCTAGAAAAGTCAAGCCTGGCTCCATAGTCCATGGCAACATGACAGCAGAAGTCTCGAGATAGGCTTAACAAGTACTCCTTCAGAGGAAAAAAAAACTTGGGTTAAATGAGATATGGCTCCTGGCCAAGCATGGACCTGATTTCATGAAGTCATGACCTCAGACCTGCAAATGTAATACTCATCCAAACTGAAAATGCTACCTCCCTACCATGCTACATCTAAACAGCTGACGGGAGGCCTAAATGGCTCTCAAGAGATGGAATCCCCTTGTAGGTTTGAGGACTCTAACTATGATCTTTGGAACAGTGAATATTTAAGTACAAACAGGGCTAATGTGTATTAATTGCAAGACTGTGGTAGTAATGTATATACAAGTATTAGGGGTGGGGGTGTATCACTTCCACATTAGGGGTGCAGAGGGGTTCACCGATTTGCTAAAACAATTAAAAAGTATAATAGTAGGCTTCAAAATTTACTGTCACTGGACTTGAACTTCACTTTAATTTTTGTAGTGCCAGGATTCATATTTTCAAGAATCAGATGTCCAACAGGGAATGCTTGAGAAACAGACACTGGCCTTGAAGAGGGAGCCACAACAGTGCTTGTCCGAGGTGCATCCTAATCCTTGATTTAAAAAAGTGCACAGTGCCACAGGATTATATAGTTTCTACCTACGAATGGTTAACTGTCCAAATCATTAGCTGACATTTGAATACATACATTGTGCTGTTTGCAAAATTACACCATTTGTCTATTTTACTGGTCTGCCTTTAGTTTGCAACTGGCACCATGCAGCTGCCCCACCCATCCCCACTTTCCCCTTCCTTTTTTATTTCATTCCAAGCCCTCTTGAATGCTTTAGTTAAGGCACACTCTAATATGTAGCCAGGTAGGTCTCACTATACACTCACAACCCTTTTCTCAAAGTTAAACTTTATGAGGTTTGGTACTTTGTCTCTGTTTGCTGATAATGTACCTTCTGACACCCCATCATTTCTACTCAGTTCCACTGTTTCACTGTCTTCCTTCATGACCTGAAGGGAAAGAAAAACTACCCAAGTTCCCTCATATCTCTTTGCCTCCAATGTATAAAATTCAATGTACTTAGCCTACATCATCATAGTTCATTCCCTTTCCATGCCTTAACTAACACTGCTGTTTTCTTTTGTACCCTTTCCCAAGAATGCTATCTCCCTTTCCCTCTATGGCTTTCAGAACAAACTACAAGCTGTCCAGATTAGGACTAACTTATGTCAGTTAGAGTGGGAGAATGTCTTCCTTTGTCCACAATAAATATTACCTTCAGAAAAAAGTCAAGTATCATTTTGGCCTTGGCTGCAGCCTTTGCATTCTGCACTCAACGGTTCATTGACGCTGTTCATTTACACCACAAGATCATTGTCTTTGCTATTCTGATTGAGTCAGTTCCTCCTGTTCTGTACATAGCTTTCAGGTTAGTGTACTCATATGCAGCATTGTACACTTCCTGTAAGCTGATTTTTTAGTTGTCACCTCTACATATTTTACTCATTTGACTAGTTCTTTACCTATGCTGTCCTCTCCTTTTCTAACTTAATATCTTCTAGAAATTGGTTTATGCCTTTCGCTGAGCTATATAATATGCCTCCAACAATCATAATTAAAAGAACAGGGACTAAAACTGATGCTGAAGTATAACACTCTTCACTCCCCTTTTCCTGTTAGGGCCCTCTTATCACTCTTTGAGTTCAGCTTTGCAGGCACCATATAACTGATTTTAGAATTCTGTTGTTCTTTCCTAACACTTAAAGCTTTCTAAGTACTTTTGCACATTTGTAGCAAACAGTTTGCTACAGTTGAAAAAAAAAGATTTTTTTTAAATAAAATATGTTGAAGGAGGGTAGGAGGCAGGGCAGAGAAAAAGGACCTGAAAGGTTGGGGCAGAAGGGGGATGTGTCATTCATTTAGCCACCTGGTTGGAAGAGATATAGCAATTGGCTTACTACAGTTATTACAGTGAAGTGCTTTTAAAGAGCTTAGGGGGTGGAGGCGCTGGTTCATACTACCAACCCAGGGCACAGACTCAACCAGCTATGTTTCTAATTGGGATTAAATGTTGATTTCCTTTATGCAAATGGCAAGAGCTTGCCAAAGAGTAGATGCCTTAGAGGAGAAAGCATGCACAGAGAGTTGGTGGAGTTGGTTTGGCTTGTGAGTAATGTTTCAGGTTGTGTGAGGACGTATTTTTCATGAAGTCTAGCTGCAAGTAGAGTAAATGTGTGAAGTTGGAGTATTTTGTACAGTTAGGGTAATACTGTGATGTTCACAGAGAAGCAAGTTTGTAATGAATTGGTAGACACTGTTAGAGGTAGTCTGGAATTATGTCAATGTTTTTCTTGGAGGCAGAAGCAAAAATTGGAAGCTCATAATCATGTTGAGAAAGAAGAACATTGCAATGGCTGCTCTGGCTGGTAGGGATAGAAAGGGGCCCATAACAGGAGGGAGTTAATTTTAGCTCTCACTTTGCCTATGTGGAAATGGAGGTTTAACAACTGATCAAGCCATAATCCTAGGAATTTGAAAGTGTAGGGTATCTCTAGGGAATGGTTGTGCAAGTGAAGGATAGCTTAAGAGTCAGGTACTTGGTGAATTTTCTGTAGAGTTCCAGAGAGCATAATTTTGGTCTTGGTGGGGTTGAGAAATAATTTGTTTTATGACCCACTGGTGGAGTTCAAGTAAGTCTGACTAGAGATGGCACTGAATACTGGTGTGAGAATGACTTGACTGGTAAATGACCATGTCATCAATATAGAGGATAATTAGGAGATTGGGAAGGTCACAAGATAATTTAATAATGAATACGGAGAAGTGAAGGGTGGCAAGAATGGATCCTTGTGGCACAGCTTTGGTAATAGGTGCAGATTCTGATTGGGAGGATCCTATTTTAACTGTGAAGAGTCTGTCAGTGAGGAAGTTTTTAAACCAGTGAGTGGTTTCTGGACTGATACCAATTTCATTTAGTTTGTGTTGGAGAAAAAAGTGGTCAAGGAGGTCACATGCCTTTGTCAGGCCTATAAATAGACCATCTGTAAGGAAGCAGTTATCAGAATTTTGCAGGATGTCATTAGTTAGAGACTAAATTGCTGCCATAGCAGTTCATCTAGACCAGAATCCAAGTTGTTTTGTTGGAGAGCAGGTGGTACTGTAGGATATATAAAGAGAAATTTGGGTGTCGACTGTCTTTCCTAGAAGTTTGCCAGAACTGGGAGGATGGATACTGAATGGAAGAGAGAGGTATCTTTTGTGATGGTTTGCTTTGGGAAGGGTTTATTTAGAACAGTTTTTCAAATCTGTGGCATGACATTTTGTGTGAGACATAGATTATCAATGTGCATAAGAGGAATACATAGATGATCTCTGCAGTGATGTGATATACGAACAGGGAATTTATGCTGTCAGATCCAGGAGAGATGTCAGTTGAAATATTTTCAAGTAAAACAGAGACGTCTTTAGGACATATGCATTTGAAGTAGAAGAGGGGAATTAATGGTGATGGGATAGGCAACACATGGTCTATGGGAGATGTGGAGTTTATTGATGGGAGATTGCTAAATTCTTTAAGGAAATCTTCTGAAGAAAGTTTTGTTGTACTACTTTACAAGATGTTTGTAGACAGGGTATCATGATGAGGTTTTCTTCCTGTAAAAAGGTTAAACTTTTTCCAAAAGTATTTGGGGAATATAAGAGACTAATGTTTTCCTTTGGTTGGAGACTCTTTTTGTGCCTTTTGATGGACTTCTTGGCTACGTTACGTAGGACTATAAAGTAGATACGGTTGTCAGTTGTGTCGTTTTGTTTCTATTTTTGCCATATTTCATTCCTTAGAATTAAAAGATGTTTGAGTTCACTGGATAGCCATTCACTTTTGGTGGGTTTATAAAGCCTGTAAATAAGGGGGAAGAATTTGTCTTGCAGCTGGAGAAGAACGTAGGTTAGGCATACAGCTGCTGCATTAAGATCATGTAAGCAGAGTACATGGTTCCAGATGTGGGTTGTGAGAGAGGTTCTGAGTTTTCAAATATTAGTGCTACTCTGGTTTCTGAAGGTTTTTTAACATTGATGGCAAATTTATAGGATGGTTGGTAATTGTAATGGTGATTGGCAGTGGTCTCTTAGTGATGGTGGCAGAATGTTTATGTTGGAGATGGAGTTTGTTATGTTTTCAATAATCAGGTTGAGTGTGGAACATTTGGAGGACCCATGATTAGGTTTTATTGGTTCTTTTCTGCGATGCATAGACCCAAGTCTGTGAGAAAAATACCCATGTCAGATGAAAAAGGACAAGACAATTAAGACTGAAGTTGCCTAGAGTTATTTTTATTAATTTTAGGACAGTTATTAAGGATGTTAGTAATGAGTGATTTGAATTTATTTAGGGAAGAAAGGGGTGTTGGATACGCTTTAGCGATCAGTAGTGGTTTGCCTTTGTGAGCTGGAAATTTTAGGAGAATCCATTTAGGACCGGAGCCTGAGGTGGAGTTTCCTTGGGCAATGACTTTTGGGTTTAGGTTATTTTTGTGCATAATTAGAGAGCTCCACCAGATTGTTTACCTGCTCTGGCATCAGTGACATACTTGTAGGACGTTACTAAGTTCTGTAAGTTAGGGAAGTCTTGTTTGACCCAGACTTCTGTGTTGGCTAGAATGTCTGGGTTCTGCTGGAAAATAAAACCACATATGTGGTCTAGCTTGTTTCTGATGCTATGTGCATAGAGGATGGCACAGGCCAGAGTAGGCAGACAGTAGTTCTGATGTTGAGGAAATGGAGTTGGTGGCTGTGGGTTGGGTTCAATGTTTCTCTTTAGAAGGAGTATAAAGATTATGCAGGATAGTCTGAAGGAGGTCTTTGGTGTTTTTAGGCAGACAGAAAAATGTTTCTGAGTCTTAGTAATTACATAAAAGAGTGGTCTTGAAAGTGGTGAACTGGGAAGTAGGTTTGTTCTAATTACTGGGAGGTTGTGGTCATGGATTGTTGGTGTGGAAGTACAGGTAATATACGGTGAAGTAACAATAGGTTGGTAAGTGTTTTATGAAGATGTTTGGTACTGGTTATAAGGGATGAGGAAGGTGAAGAGAAAAAATGAGGAGGTAGAACAGGTTAAGTTATGGAAGGAGGAACATTTTACAGATTGGATGAAACAGCAAAAGGCAGAGGTTTATATATCTACATAAAGGATAAGCACATCTCAAGGCTGGTCAAACAATATGACATGCTTGAGTCACTCCATATCAAACTAACCATGGGAAAAATCCATTACTATACTCTTGCTAGCTACAGGTATCCCACCATGAACCTGGAAGCCTATACATCATACCTCAAGTTACTAGAAACACTTATCATCCAGCCCAGTACCATACTCCATTAACTGGGAAGCATACTTGACCACTAACATGCATGTCCAACGATATATTGACTTTGTAAATTAAAATGCCCTGGAGCAGTTGGTCTGCACTTCTACTAGGGGAACAAATATCCTAGATCTGATACTTACAAATATGGTAGAGTGTTGCACCCCCCCAAGTGTGATGTCCTCACTGATAAGATCAGAGCACAAAGAGGTCACCCTTGAAATAAAGATAAAACCAGTCGCCCCACCTAACCCCCAAAACTTTAAGAACTTCTCTAAGGAAAATTACTCCCTATTGAGGGAGGCATAGCTAATTTCCAGTCTCCCCCAAATCCAGAAAGCACATAAACCTATGTAAAAGTGTACACAAAAGCTCTCTATGACCATATAAACAACTGCAGTACCCATCCATAATAAACCCAGGTAAAACCACAAAAACAAGCCACCCTGGTGGACCCCTGTTACTAATAGGTCATACAACAAAAGAAAGAAAATCCTGTTAGGAAGTAAGAGGGACTATACACAAGAGAGCAAAAAGTCCCTCATTAGTCTAACCAAGTGACTCAGTGAACTTGTCAAGTCTCTGGAAGCATACTTTGAGGTAAAAATAGCCTTCCAAGCTAAGGATAACAATAAAGCATGTTTCAGTTATGGCTGCAGTCTTAAGGGCAACATCCAACAATGCACAAAATTTGTTGTAGATGGCACCAGCTATACTCAGCAGAAAGATATAGCAAATCTGCTAGCTGACAAATTTATATCACATTTCACCTCCCCATGAACCCCATTTCTCCCCCAAGAAATATCCTCCACCATTTCCTGCCAATTATCTCCAAAGAACAGGCTGCCACTGCCCTCTCTAAAACTAAAAATATGGCTTCAATGGGGCCTGACAGTATACCAGGTTGCCCCTTAAGCAGCTTAAATCAGGACTTATCAGCCTTATCAGGATCTCTGTTTAACCACAGCATCTTCATTGTCTTTGTCCCAATAGAGTGGAGGACATTAACAGTCATCCCTCTGCATAAATGGGGACCATCTACTGACCCAGGAAATTACAGACTCATAAGTTTGACTAGTCCTATATGTAAGGCCATGGAAAGAATAATCATGGACCTGATAAATAATGACATAAGAAACCTCCAAACACTGAACCTGAACAATTCAGCTTTGTCAAGGGCAGGTCATGCCTACTGAATCTGGTGGATTTCTTTGAGAAAGTCACTAAGGTCATGGATGATGGTAAAACAATACATACTAGCTATCTCAGCCTGGCCAAGGCATTTGACACAATTCTTCACTCAGGTATTACAAATAAACTGACAAGACTGGGCATAAATCCCTACATCACCAAATGGACCACCAGTTGGGTCATGGACAGGCCACATGAGGTTAATGTGGGTGAATCCAGGTTGAGCAAGAGGCCAATTTCCAGTGGTGTGCAGCAGGGCTCAGTGATGGGAACACTCCTGTTTAGAATATACTTATCCGAAGTCAAAGCTAATGAGAAAGACCTCTGGATGACAAAGTTTGCTGATGACTGCAATCTGGAGGCAATCATTTAATCCCCCAATGATTTAGATATTCTTCAGGAGGATCTAGATCAGACAAATTATTGGTGCCAAAACCATGGCCTAAATCTAAGTGTGAAATAATGCATTATCATACTCTGCAAAGTCAAATATCCTTGTAGCTTATATCAATAGCATACCCCTAAGAGTAGACTCAGAGGTCTAGGTACACAGACAGTAGCCTGAACTTTGACCGCCATGTGTCTACAATGGTGAGGAAGTCCTTTTTTGTGGCACAACTTATAAGTAAAGATATGGCATCCACTTCCAAGGAAATTACATTTCTGCTGTATTCAGCCCTCATTAGACCAATAATTGAGTACAATGCACCATTTGGCATGTACATGACTAGGCACTCAAAGTAGCTGGAGCAGGATGTAAACAACATGAACTATGCAGATAGACTAAAAGCACTTTCCCTTTACTCTGTCTTCTACCAACTATTAAGGGTTGATCAATATCTGACCTACAAGGCACTCAGAAATCCAGCCCTGATAGAGCTACTACACAACCACAAGTCAAATAGCATGAGGGTCACCTGATCTAAAGATCTAAACTTAGAAACTCAAACAAAATGCTGGAGAGACAGACGTGTCTTAAGAGATTGCCCCTTCTTTGGAACAGGCTTTCTATTCCTATTAAGCAGAGCCCTTCCCTGGCTCTCTTCAAATGCAATGTGGATCAATGGATGGGGAGTCACAAATTCACACCTGGGGTACTGCCTATGTCCCTTACGGACAGGGACAGTCTGTAAGATACTCAATATACAGGCACAGATCCGTGCCATCTTCTTGCCTCTAGGGGGTCATATACTGGGTAAATCAGGTTATATTGGCTAGGCTTGTCAGGGCCCTTAAACTGATAGCCTAACAATCTCCTATAAAACTGTGAACCTATGGGTGTGTGTTGTGTTTGCATATGAAGTTATGAGCATGAGTTAAGACTTCCAGTAATATTGCAGCACTGACTATGACAGCAGTGAGATAAGAAGGTTATGTGGTTTTCTGATGGTGTCTTTTAAAGATGTGTGTTTTGAGGGTGTGATTGCAGATGGAGTTCAGAGCAAGTATGCTTGAGTGGTCCAGGGCATAGTTGGAGAGTTGGGAGGGAGGGGAGTGAAATGAGAGACAGCTCTCACTTACTGTGTCTATCAGTGAGCTCAAAAAGGATGGGTACAAATGCATGAGTTGTCCAGAAAAGAGAGTTTGGAGAAAAGGGGCACTGCTAATAACTGTATGACATTAAAGCAATGTATGTTGTTCTATCACTTTAAGGAGTATGGTAGTTCCCCTGTAGAGTGAGGATAACTATTACTGGGTATTACTCAGCTGATATAACAGCCTAGAGGTAAAGAAAACCCTAAAGGGAATCTATGTATGGAAATGGAAGAGTTTGAAAAGAAGAGTAAAGCAAAAAGCAGCCAAGGAGTTTCCTCCTGCCTTAACATAGTTATAAAACAGAAAAGCAGAAGTGTAAGACACTAAGCACAATCAAGAAGATAAGTGGGAAGTGTACCTTAAGTGGTTTCTTTATTGTTTGCTTTTACTTTGCTAAAGGGCTTGTGGAAAGAGTTTGTGTAGAATCTAGTGCACAGCTGACATTTGTTTTCAGTGTGAGGACAGAAATGAAATGTCTTAAATTCATCCACTATCCCTATAGATTAGCACAGTTCTCATTATATACAAAAGCCTACAGCTACTCTGAGTTGTCCTGTGTCTCACTTTTCAAGCCATGGAAGATCCAATGCTATCTGACCTCCCATTTCTTCACAAAACTGTGACACCACAAACACCAACACTACCAATATAAATTTATAACAACAAATAAACAAGATTTGCTAGAGGGATAGGTTCCTAACTCAATGTGTTCCCAGACAATGGAATAAGTTACCATGACAGGGCAAATAAAGTATTGTTTTGTCAACTTCAAGGCTAATCCTGATGATTGGATGATTATTTACAAATTTACGTCAGGGTTATCACTTACGCAACTACTTGATTGAGGGTTTGAAAAAGATGGCAAAAACTTTCCAAACTGTTGTGTGTCAACTTAAAGTTTTATATGGCTATGTATCTTAAGGTCCCTCTGATCTCTTGCTTAGTACTGATCCTATATTCACATGTTTCTGTGAAAACAGTTAAATGAATGCCACTGCTGATAATAGAGGCTTATGATGCCACTGAAAAAAAAAATGATGGGAAACAAACAAAGCTAAGGTCTACCCAACACAAGTCTGAATGGGCCCTAAAAGAAAAGTTTCTTCTGTCTAATGAGTTTATCCCATTAACAAATGAATACAAAAGTATGATCCTAGTGGACCATGGACAGTACCCTACAAGCTGGTAAGGAAGCAGGGTGTCCCAGTTCCCTTTCTGGAGGGAGAAAGAGCAAGCCACACAATCAACAAGGTTCCCCTACTTCTATTGCAGGACTCTGATAGAAGGGAGAGGAAAAAAAGTGAAAAGAGAAAGGGAAAACCTTTCTCTGCTTATTTTGACCAGCACTTCTTATCTGGACTCTTAGGTAATGCTAGATGACAGGAAGTTACAGTGTAATGCTAGATGACAGGAAGTTACAGGGAAGAAAGAAACACTCTGCCAGTTTTAAGGGTCATTACAAAGGGTGGAGGAAAGTACAGTTTTGCAAGTAAAACTTACCATAGCAGTAGATGTTCAAATGATCACTGCTGCAGTATAGCCTTAGCTATATGGCTTATATCCTGCCAAGGACATAACAACTGGACAGCTTCCAAAGCTTCATGGTATCTTCCATGCTCCCAAACTTTCGGGCAGCTTGAGCTGAGCTGAATAAAAGACAAGTTTGGGCGCAAAGCCCTTAAGTGCTTTTCCTGCCAGCAGAGAAATGGAGGCTGAGCCCTAAAAGGGCAGTACTAGTAATAACAAAAAATAAATGCCCACACCCTGGCATAAAAACACACCTAAAAACAAGAAGGATGGAAAGCGGGAATGGCTACTGCATCATTGATCACTGATCATTCAAACATCTACTGTTACGGTAAGTTTTACTTACACAACTGTACTTTGTTCATCATATTGATAACTGCTCTAGTAGCCTTAGCTATATTGTTAGATTACCCTAGTTAACACAAAATTTAGGAGATGGAAGAGGAAGCGTCCTGGAGTCCATGGAGAATGGTTCTATCAAAGCTTTATATGGACCTAAAGAAGGAATTAAGCATATAGTGTTTTGTAAAAGTATGTACAGAGAACCAAGTAGCAGCTTCTAGAATACTTCTAGAATCCAACATTTCCCAAAGAGCCACAGATGAAGCCAAGGGCCTTGTAGAGTGGGCATCGACCCTGCCTGGAATAGTTTTGTTACGGTGAGTATAACAAAAGGTAATAGCTTTAGACAACCATTTGGAAATAGTCTGTTTTGACACAGGTTGTTCCTTCTTCTTACCTTCACAAGAAATGAAGAATTGATCCGATGATCTGAAAGATTTAGTTCTGTTAAGACCGTGCCTGAGTTGTTTGTGGGCACCAGAGGTATAGAGTGTTCTTTCTCCCTCATTTTTAAGCATAAGTTAATAACCCTAAATATCTGCATCCCGCCCTCACCCACAATTAAGGAAACCACAGTAAAAAATTTCTCCAAAGCCAACTTCATGCTTTTTAAGACAGAACTGGTGAACTTCATGACACCCATGCAGATGGACAATACAGTTACGACAGCTGAATCCTACACAAATGCACTCTGTATACACTTACATAAGTGCATGCATTGTACTATCCCAAAAAGAACCAAGATGCTATTCTCCTAAAAAAGGAGGCCAATCTGGTGGTCCCCTGCCATAAACAACTCTACAACAGAAGGAAGAAACAGTTGCAAAAGAGAGTAAAATCCCATGAGTGGAGGAGCTCCCTGGTCAGCCTTAGTAAGAAGCTGAGATCCCTTATAAGATCCTCCAAAGCTAGCTATGAAAAAAAAATCGCCACTGATTCTAAGGGCAACCACAAAGCATTGTATAGCTATGTCAAAAATCTCAATGGCAACACCCAGATCTGCACTGAGTTACAGCACAACAGCATGAAAATTACAGAACCAACTAATATTGCCAACATCCTGGCAGATAGGTTCAGTGCTAACTTTACCCCCTCTCACCCCCTAAAGGGCCCATATCTATACAGGAAGAATGCAGAGTCCCTGTAATCACATCTATGCAGTTAAAAGCTGCACTCTCTAAAACCAAAAACACAGCAACCATGGGACAGAACAACATCCCAGGCTGCATTTTACACAAACTTCAGAGCGAACTGGCAATCCACCTAAGCACCATGTTCAATCATAGCCTCACATCAGGCTTTGTGCCCACTGAATGGCGCACAGCAACAGTTATCCACTCCACAAAGGGGGAGCCACCACTGAGCCTAGGAACTATTGCCCTACTAGCCTGATGAGCCTGGTCTGCAAGGCCAAGGAATGTATCATTATGGAACTCATAAACAAAGACATTGGTAACCTTCAAACTCTGGACCCCACCCAGTTTGGGTTTGTGAAAGGCAGATCTTGCCTTCTTAACCTGATTGACATCTTTGAGACAGTCACCAAAGCCATAGACGAGGATAAGGTGGTTCAAACAGCCTATCTTAACCTTGCCAAGGCTTTCAACTCCATCCTCCATTCTGGAATTATAGCTAAACTCACTACACTAGGTATAAATCCCTACGTCGCAAGACGGGCTGCCAACTGTCTCACTGACAGAACCCACACTGTAAAAGTTGCAGACTCCAAATCTGACTTCAAACCAGTGACAAGTGGAGTACCACAGGCTTCAGTCCTGCGACCTCTCCTGTTTGGTATCTACTTCTCTGAAGTACAGGTTAACACAGAAGGCCTCTGGCTAACAAAGTTCGCAGATGACTGCAAACTAGAAGCCAAATGATGTGGACATCCTACAGAAGGGCCTCAATGAGACAGAAGCCTGGTGTCAGAGGTATGGCCTCAAGCTCAATGCCAAAAAGTGCAGTGTCATCCCCTCTGGTAAAAACTCTGTAGCCATGAACTACACATAAACGGCAGTCTACTTAACACCAAATGTGTGATAAGAGACCTTGGGACCCAGGTGGACAGTAGTTTCTCCTTTGATAATCACATTGCCACAGTAGTCAGGAAATCCTTCTATGTGGTACACCTCATCACAAAAGGGTTCTCATCCACGAAAAAAGAGGTCATTGTTCCCCTCTACTCGGCATTCATTAGACCCATTATAGAGTACAACGCCCCTTTTGGAATGTACCTCACAAGACATCTGCAGCAGCAGCACCACAATAAACAGGACATGCTGGAGGGATAGATTCCTGTCCCAGAGACTTCCTATACTCTGGAACAATCTACCCATCTATGTCAAGCAAAGTTCCTCATTAGCACTCTTCAAGAAAAATCTTGATGAGTAGATGGGAAATCTACTTTCTATTTGTAAGGGCCTGGCCCTGGTCCTGCACAGCTTATCTACCACACAAATTTGCTCTGATGGAATGTAGGATGTCTGTAGAGTGAGATTATGTTGTGAAGCTACATCCTATATCCCAAGCTACCATGGCTAGTCTGCAAAGGGGTGCATCCTAGTTCCTCCTTGTTTGCTGATGTGCCACATGAATGTAGTGTTGTCTGTAACCACTTGTAAAGGTCCCAGGGACCAAAGATGGTTCAGAGACTTGAATGCCTTGGTCAGGGCAGGAATCTCCTTGATATTTATGTGTTTTCATCTGTCCCTGGTGTCAAATATCCCCTGCACTTTTATCCCTCCTGAAACTGCTCCTCAAGTGAAGTCTGAGATGTCTGTGGTGACTGACTACTTTGGAGCAGGGAATGAGAAGGGCTGACCTGGATTTAAGGGTACCTGTTTGCCTCCACCAAAAGATTTCTCATCTGACAAATCAGATAAAGGGAGATGATGCTGGGATCAAAGAGCTTTCAGATGCTACAGTATCTTTCTCATGTGGAGTCTTGCCAGGGGTATCATGAAACCCAAAATCCTGAGGTATTCACTCACACTGACCGAAGTCTGAGTGGAAAACCTTACAAATAGATCTACATAAAGATCTATTTTTTCTTGTGGAATAAAAGCTCTTTGAACTGAGGTCACTAGCTGATATCCCATGAACACAATTCAGTTTGCAGGAGTCAAGAAAGACTTTTGAATGGTTTCTTGGAATTACAGCTTGTCTAAGAGATCTCTCACCCATGAAAGAGATTCCTGACACTTTGAAAATGACACAGCAAAGAAAAGCAAGTTGTCTGAATATGGAAAAATGTGGATACCCTGTAGCGTGCAATGAGCTATAACTGAGCTAGACAATTTGTGAACAGTCTTGATACAGTGGATAGACCAAAGGGTAAGGCAGAGAACTGATAGTTTGATCCAGGCACACAAAGCCTTAAGAATGTCTGAAATCTGGATGAATAGGGATGTGATGATAAGCATCTTTTAAGTCTAGTGTTGGCAGGAAATGTGAAAAAGGAAGTAGTAGTATAGTAGTAATAGGTTGTGAAGTGATATCATTTTGAATTTGGCCACTATCACAAAGATCCAGAACTGGTCTCTAAGAATTTTCTTTCTTTGATACTAGGAACGTGCTTGAATAAAAACCCTTCCTCACCTGGTAAGAAGGAAGTGGTTCTATGACTCCTTGGGGAAAGGAAGAACCTTCTCCCACTGCCATATGTAACTCTGATGAGTGATTTTCAGAACCTATTTGTCTGACACAATCTGTTGCCAAAGAGAAAAATGGAGATTTAGACTCTTTGGGAAAAAAATGCCAGACTGGGGGGTTCACAATGTCTCTAGAATAATTCAGTTATTCAGAATTGTTGAACTGCCCTTGGTTTTCAGAGGTTCGAGACTTCTTTTTGGCACCCTCATGCCATGTCTTCTTTAGCACCTGTTTACCTGTGTTTTATTGAGGCTGTTTATTCTGGGTTTTTTTTGCCAAAACTGGATGAGAAGGAGACAGAAAATCCCTTGGAAACTGTGGAAAAGGAGGGCTGAAAAATCTTAAAGATTCCCTGGATCAGCTTGCCCCTTTCATCATATTTTGATCACCACTGCGGCAGAGGGGCCACACTAAATCTCTATCCAAGAGAAAATTTAAAATGTAATTTCTAACATCATTTGGGTGGGGTTGAGATTGCAGCAATGCAAACCTCCTCAAAGCAGTATTAGTGGCCATAGTTCTAGAAGACATTAGCAACGCAGTCACACACACATTGCAAACGTGTAGAGACCTATGCAGCAGAAGAAACTAAGTTATTTAAAGCAGATTTTTCCTCATTAGAAGAAACCACAAATAAAACATTCATCATATTTTCACAATTTTTCAGAACAAACTTTAACATATAGGTCTGACAATTCAAAATTCTGAAAATCAAAGTTGTAGAAGTATGCACTCTTTTCCCGTCCATATCAATAATTTTCCCATCTTTATCAGAAAAAGTAGTACTGGAATTAACTGAGTGCTTAGCAACAGTGAGATCAATTAAAGCTATAGCTGCTGGGTCAGGCTTGAGAAGAGGGTATAACAATTTAAAAGACTAAGAAAGTTTATACATCCTATCTACCTTTTTAGGGGCAGATGGCTGACTATCTGGAAAAATGCAGGCACTAGCACACACATACTCTAACACAGACAGAACAGGAGGAATGGATATAGGTTCTAGAAAAACCTTATGTAACAACTCATAGTATTTTTTGTGTGGCTGAGAAACCTCAGTATTCTCCCACTAAAACAGTGGAACATTCTAGAAATAGACCCAGAGAAAGAGAAACCCACACAGAGAAGATCAGAAATTGAGCTCTCCTCTAAGTGTGATTCAGAAATCTGAAAAAAATGTATCGGTTCCTGCATCTTCCTGTTCAGATTCAGAATCTTGAATCTTCAGAAAAAGAGAAATCTTTCTTTTATCAGAAAGCACTTTATAAGAATAATCAATTGTCAGAATTAAACCCTGAGCCAGACCCAGTAAACTACTCCTATCCAAAGAAAATTGAGGAGATGTAGATACATGCTTGGTTTATTTTGCCAGGAAGAATGGAGCCAACCTTGTTACTAATTGCAGCAGCAGCTTCCATAGGGATGGGCACAGTATTCTGACACAACAGGGAAAACTACTGCGTTCCCTCTCCCAGGACCAACAAGAGTAGATCTTAGTCCACTGAAAGAGCCTCAAAAACCGTAAGGGACATGGCTATCCCCTGATCCATAAAGCTGTAGGTGGTACGCGAGATGAATCTTGGGTAAAAGATCAGTGGTCTGAGGTACAACACATGGCCAGAGCAGAATCAACCATCTGCAACTGAGGCAAACTGCTGGTCTGCTGTAGTGGCAAAGGTTGTTTGCTTAATTTTTTTCTTTCTGTGGCAGGAAGAAGGACCGGCTGTGGGACTGGTACTCTGTTCCATAATCATGCCAGAAATTGTACCTTTTCTTGGGGAAGACAAGCAGCAATTGCCAGTAAACACTACGAGGCCACAAAAGTTATTTTTTGACAGAAAAAAAACAAGCTGTTTAAAACACTATTCCAGTCCTACAGAACTAAAATAAAACAATTTCTCCACAGAAAAAAATGTTTGTAGCACTTTTGAACTGTCATAAAAAAAGAGTGTTCCACTTTAAAGTGTGTTACAGTCTCATGACAGCCCATTAAAACACAACACTCCTAGCTTTAAAATAACTATCCTGAAGAGGAAAGTAATAAAAATGGAATGTTTTTTCCCCAAAGGGAGCTTATGTGCCCAGTAAAGGAAAGCACAAGCTGACCATCAATCCTTGAAAGCCTCAGGTGAGCATACTCTTTCATGGCAGTAAGGCTCAGAAAGGCTTTGCACCCAAACTTGTCTATTAGTTAGCTCAGCTTGAGCTGCCTGACAGTTTGGTTGCTGGGAAGGTGCCCTGAAGCTTTACACGCTGTTTATATCTTTGTCAGGAAATAACCCATATATTTAAGACTACTGAAACAGTGACTGATATGATGAACATCATGATTTAGAAGTCCAGAACTGTGCACCTTTATTGGCTGCAGCTGTACCGGCAGTCTGCTTTGATTTTCTATTAAAACCAGCTACAGTTTCCACTGATGAGTTGCCTCACGTCTTTGCACAAATTTGTTTCAGTTTTAGAATGTAACTGCAATGGAGTTTCATTGTCTATTTGATTTATTTTTATTCACTTTTTTTGTTTAAATAATGAGTTGCCTATCTTCCTTTCCTATGAGCCTGATTCACCTCTTTGTATCTATTTTGTGTGCAGGGTTTTGCTGGCTAGCTGCTTATCTTAGTGTTGCAGGACTGTGGCACACTAGTGGAGCTTCTTCTGTTGCTTATTCTTCTTCAGCTTTAGGAAGGTAAGTAGATAAAGTAATTTGTTGGCTGTATAGGTGTGTGTGTGTGTGTGTGTGTGTGTGTGTGTGTGTGTGTGTGTGTGTGTGTGTGTGTGTGTGTGTATACATATATATATATATATATATATATATATATATATATATATATATATATATATATATATATACATACATAAAGGCCTACTTCGTTAGAACGAAAGACCACAACCCCAAATCTCACATCACCGAGACCAGAAGAACGAAACCCCGGAACACCGAAAAGCGCAAAATTCAAAATCACGTTATTATGGGATTTTGATTAAGCGCTTTTGGTGTTCCGCTGTAGATAATTATGTATGTGTAAGTGTATTTGTGAGGGGTATTGCTGTGTGTTAAGTGTGTGTTGTGACTGTCATGTATGTGTGTGTGTGTGTGTGTGTGTGTGTGAGGGACTGTAATGTGTGGGTGTGAGTTTGCCTTGTGTTTCTGTTTGTGTGATCTCAGAGTTAGAATATTAAAGTAGGGGGGTGTGGGGGGCTTGGCCTGCCTATCTCTAGTGTAGGGTTGCGTGTTTGGTAGTTTGGGGCCGTTGTGTGTGTTTGTGTGTGTTTTGCAGTTACGTGGTTTTCAGTGTTTCGGGGTTTCGTGATTCTGGTCTCAGTGTTGTGGGTTTCGGTGTTGTGGTCTTTCATTCTTACGAAGTAGACCTATATATATATATATATATATATATATATATATATATATATATATATATATATATATATATATACCACACAGAGTTGGACTAAATTTAATGTTTCAATCATTCCTCTCAATATCCCTGATTTGGGCTAAAATCTCTCTCGTAATCCCTCGTAACACTGGTGAACTTGGGAGAAAAGGTAGTGGATTTCTCTTAAAAAATAATTAAATAATTAAAGGTATAGACTTTTTTTACTTTAGAAAATGCAGGTTAATTCACATTATCTTTTGTCACCTGCTCAGGTTAAAAGTACTAATATTATTTTAAAATTGATTATTTCTGCATTTGATCCTGATTCTGGGGGGTTATGCTTTCCATCTGTCTTTTTATTGCATACTTACTTATGAACATTTCTTTCTGTACGCTAGTTTGGTTCCTTCATCTGTTTACTGTTCTTCAGCTACAGCACAAAGTAAAGTAAATATATTCTAGCATGGCAAATGCTGGCTGCACACATTCCATGGGGAGCTGGGCAAAAGTTAATCTTCCCCTCTATCTTTGTGCTAAATAATTATGTGTGAGCATTTCCTGTAACTCAGATGCTTGGTGCCAGAGCCATGGTCTCAAGCTCAATGCCAAGAAATGTATAATTATCCCCTTTGGGAAAAAACATGTACCCGTGAATTATCACATAGGTGGCAGTACACTAAACACCGAAAGTATGATAAGAGACTTAGGGACACAGGTGGACAGTGGTCTCACCTTCAATAACCACATTGCCACAACAGTCAGGAAATCCTTCTATGTGGCACACCTCATCACTAAGGGCTTTTCATCCAGAAAAAAGGAGGTCATTGTCCCACTGTACTCATCCCTCATTAGACCCATTATAGAATACAACGCTCCATTTGGTATGTACCTCTCAAGACATCTACAACAACTGGAAAGGCCGCAGAAATACCTCACTAAAAGAATCGCAGGCCTAAAGCAGATGCCCTATGCTGACCACCTTAAAAAACGCCAGCTATACTCTGTCGCATATCGTCTACTCCGAGGCGATCTCTGCTTAACATATAAGGCCATGTCAAACCCAGAGCTGTTGGACATGCTACACTTAAAGAAATCCCAATCGCTCAGAGTCACACGCTCCAGGGATCTAAATCTTGTCATCACAATAAACAAAACATGCTGAAGGGATAGGTTCCTGACCCAGAGACTCCCCAGACTCTGGAATAGACTGCCCATACATGTCAAGCAGAGCGCTTCTTTGGCCCTCTTCAAAAGGAACCTTGATGATTGGATGGGAGAAAGGAAATTCACTCCAGGGATCACGTCAGTCGCCCTGCTAGACAGGGGTCCAGGAAAGAAAACAGTGTGGGAAGAAATGGCTAGGCTTGTATAGGCCCTAGGGCCGATAGCCTAGTACCAACCTATGAACGATAATCTTTGTTTTATTTGTGAAGATTTCTGGAAAATATACTTTTTTAACAAAGAAATTGGCATGTGCAATCTGTTTTGTATTTATGGTTACTCTTACTTAATATTAGGTATGCATACTCTATTTCTGAGTATTTTCTCTTTAAATAGGTGTTTTCAACCTGTGCCTATTATCTGGAAGTACAGAACAGATAATGAGAGAGGGAGAAATAGAATGAGATAGGGTGAGTTAGTAACATTCTGCAAATAAGAGTATTTATAATATGATCTCTGCAAGTGAGTTTATAGGATATATGCTTGAGTCATACTGAGATGGGGGAGAGGAAAAGACAGAGGAGGGAAATTCTGCTGGTGCACTGTATTAGGGAAATATCAGCAAATTAAGGAAGGGAGCCTTATCAACACCTAGCCATCAAACACATAAAACAATAAATACTGAATAGGGGAAACTGTGATGTACCATCCAATACTTATTTGAAGTACTATGTAAAGTCCAGACAGAAACAAAGTGAGAGAGAGAGAGAGACAGAGAGAGGGAGAAGATATGGTAGCAAGCAAGAATGTTATAAGCTGTATTGGAATAAAATGTCTAAGCAGCTTAGAGTTTTCAAACTGGCTAACTACATGACTTAGGTTCAATATTTTGCTCTGAGTTCAGTGAGTGACTTTTTGAGAAAAGATGGTGGACTACAATAAGAATGTATTCACAGTCGTTATAATCAAAATATTTTTAGTATGTATTCATAGTTGTTATCGTCATTTTTAATGTCAGAAAATGCTTTTTGAATTCTCTTAGTTTGTAAGACTTTTGTTTAAAAAAGGGAATGTTTTCTAACTTTCAGTTTTTATGGAGCACCAGCACTACAGTGGGTGTTAAACACATAAAAAAAAAGATTTTTCTCTAACAACCAGTTTTGTACTGTGCTATAGCGGGTGTTTTGGCTTGTTGAAACTATTCTACTGGTGAATTGACTGTACTTGTGAACACTAACAGTCTCTATAAAGCACTGTTATGTAACTTGTTGATCATAGGTTTGACATTAGGAAATAAGTACTTTCTGATACATTGGGCTTATAGTGTAGTGATAAGGTGATTTAATCCTATGATATAGACTTTTTGTTAGAATGGACTGAATTAGAAATTTCAGACAGAACATGTTTGTCTGAATTTTTTTATATAATAACGACTGCTGCAGCAAGCTGAATTTGTCACATTGTATCTCTCACATTAAGAATGGCTAGGCTTACTTAGTCTCCTTTACTGGCCTTTCTTATTTTTTTGGGAAGGGGGACAGTGCTTTCACCACCTTTAACAAGGTCATTGAGTAATTTCTGTCCTGTTCCCTTTCTCTGGATGGGAATATGCTTTTATGCTGTACAGACAATGTTTTAGGGAGCTTGGCTCTTAATATAGTTCCACTCCAACCCCAAGTTCAACAGAACTTGAAATGGCAGGTTTATTAGAATGGACTACATACAGGCATGTGCAATTTTAGTTTCATCATTGCCCTTATGGCAGGCAGTGACTTATGGATGAAGAGATTCTCATTGTCTGGATGGTGTCAGTATTTGAGCAGCAGTATGGCTCATTTGTTAAAATCTCTGCCTCACTGTCCAGGGTCCAGTGTTTGATCCCGATATATTTTCACTGATTATGTGGAATTTGCCTATTCTTCCTATATCTGCATGTTTTAGTCTGCCAGTTAGCACAGAGGATTAATGCAAAGCAAAACAATGGCTAGGTTGTCTGACACAATGGCCAGTTCCCCAGCCTCAATCCAAACTTTGTAGACCAAACAAAATGTCTTACCAAAGCTGAGAACAAAAAAAAACTGCAATGGTCGCAAGCTTGCTACACTTACTACCACATAATTTGCTTCTAATTCCTACTACATATGCGGTATCTGCATTAATCTATGAAGCCATAGCATCCTTATGACTTCATTAACGAATATTGGTGCTGCATTTTGCCCCACTTTAGTTATAGCTATGAGATGTTGATAAGCTGCCACCTGGAATCCAGGATTGGAGTCCCTCTGTCTCCAGTTGCCTACACTGTAACTTTAATAAGTCACTTAAAAGGACAATACTCTGAGGCACTAGGGGAAATTGGGATAGGCTCCTCAGTGGCCTCCTCAATGCCTTGACTATTAACTATATATATATATATATATATATATATATATATATATATATATATATGTAGGGTGGCCATGGTGGTGCAGCGGTTAGCGTTGTTGCCTCACAGCAAAAGGTTCCCTGGTTCGATCCTCGGCTGGGGTGGCTTCTGTGCGGAGTCTTCATGTCCTCCCTGTGGTTGCGTGGGTTTCCTCCGGGTGCTCCGGTTTCCTCCCACATCCCAAAGACATGCTGTAGGTGAATTGGACATGCTGTAGGTGTGAGTGCGTGTGTGTGCCTTCTGTGGAAGGTTGGACGACGGGCTGGCAACTCGACACCATAAAACCCCACTGCCAATCATGAGCGGACATGTGATCCGCTGTGGCGAACCCTAACCGGGAAAAGCTGAAAGAAGAAGAAGAAGAAGAAGATATATATATATATATATATATATATATATTATTTACATACAGTCCAGTAATTTTGGAAGCTACTAGCTTATGATTTATATAATTTGTATGAACTGGTGACACTGATTACAACCCAGGCTGGTACTTGACCAGCAGATGATCTCCCTTTATATGAATGGCTGACTTACACTGAATGGGTCAATCGTGTGTGATCTTTTGTGGTAGCATGTACGATGTTACTGAGACTTACAGTAGAAAGGTGGCCACTTGTGGCAAGTAGTTTAGATTGCTGTGTTTCTGCTTTGAGTGGTAGCTTTCTGTTGACAATGGTTTCGGCTGGCATCCTGTTAGACTGGAATGGGGTTGATTGCTATGACTCATTTATGCTATTATTTAAACAAAAAAGGAGTGCCAAACAACTCTCCCAGCAGTCAAAGGATGTCTGTAAGTGAAATGTGGTATCTGTGATATTTGGCATGAGTGAACCTCTGTGGTAGGACTGGTTACCTTGATGTGGTACAATTGTCAGCCACAGTGTACTGCTGTTACAAAATGTCAGAAGAAAAACTGAGTGAGACATCTATGGGTTATGCTGTCACTTGGGGATGATGCAGCTTGGATGACTGGGGGGGTGGAGCAGAATGGGTGACTCGGGGGGTGGTAGTACTAAAACTTAGAATACAAACTTTAAAAGCCTGGTTACACCACTGTACATGGGCTGTCTCCAGCCCAAGATACAACAACCAGCCATCTTCATAAAGCTCTGCTATCTCCCACATCATTATTCTGTTTGCTGACTGGACAGCCCTGTGGAGGGAAATCAGCAGTAAGAGTGAAGCTTTCTTTAGAACTTTCTTGCCATAAGGAGAGAAAGAACATACTCATTCTGAAACTCAAAAAAAAATCTATATCTGTATCTATGTCTATATCTATCTATAAAGTACCAGAATACATTAAATCCTAAATAATAACTATGTACACAAAAAGGAGGCTGGAGGGTGGATGTGGTTACAGCAGCAGTGAGGAATTCAAATATCTGTTGTTAAGGGTAAGTGCACCTTACATAACTGTACTGTGGTCATCATTCTCATTGCTGCAGTAGCCCTTAGATACCAAAGCTAATCCAACCTGTAAGGATATGGAACCGGAAGACCTAGCAAAACCTGTTCTGGACTCGGAAAAGGAATCCAGTTTGTAATGCTTTGTAAAAGAATGTACAGAGGACCAAGTAGCTGCCTCTAAAATACTTTTAGAGTCCACCCCTTTCTGATATACCATAATTCAAGCCAAGGCTCTAGTAGAATGTGCCTTGATGCTGTCTGGAATAAATGTATAATGGTGAGTATAACAAAAGGCAACTGATGAGGAAAATTACCTAGAAAATGTCTGTTTTGACATGGGTTGTCCAATAATTAGACATAAGTAAATGATTTACTTTTCTAAAGGACTTAGTTCTGTCAAGATAGTACCTGGGCTGTCTGTGCACATCCCGAATAGGTAGAATCCTTTCTCTCTGGTTCTCAGTATCTGGATAGAAGACCAGGAAATTGATGGCATGATTCAAACTGAACTCTGAATCAAGCTTGCAACTCAGATACTCCTTTTTGCAACTATCAAATGAGTAGAACACTTTTTCATATAATGAAACTTAAACTTGTCAGAAGAGCAAGTTCAAATGGAGACATAGTTAACTTTTCCAGCACAAAGTTAAGATTCCAAGAAGGAGAAATCAGTTTACTAGTACGTCTGGGTACAACTTTCTTCATAAAATGCTTTGCCAAAAACAGAGAAGAAAGAGGAGGCTCAGTGGGAACATATGCTGAAATGACTGTCAGACGTACCTTAAAAAAGGAACAAGAGATGCCAGAGAATAGTAACTTACACAGACATTTGAGTACCAGTGGTACATAATCCCTAATGAGATCGTAGTTATTGGCTGGCACCAACTATAAAATATTTTCAGCTAACCAATATAAGATTTCCTAGTAACATGTTTTCTTGCCACCTTTAGCACCTGTTGCACATCCTCATGAAGGAGGTGCCAAAAAAGTATCAGAATTGAATAATCTAGGCAGTTAGTTGAAGTTATTTAAGACTGGACTGCATCAAATTCTCCTTCTCTTGTGTGAGTAGCTCCAGTCTGGGATGAAGCTTGTGGAAATTGCCCTTGCCCAGTTCCTTAAGAAGGGGGAACCAATGTCAGGACCAAAAGGGAGTTACCACTATTAATTTGTGGAGTCCTTATGAATCTTCAGAATTACCCTGTGTATCAGTGGAAAGGTTGGAAATTCATAAAGAAACATCCTGACCATGGGAATGAAAATGCATCTGTTTTCCAAACCTGCTTGCTGTGAGTCCTGCAGTGGAATTTGTTCAGGTGTCTGTTTTGAAAGGGGGTAAATAGATCTATTGGAGGCGTTTCCCACAGCTGTATCTGAAATACCCCCTCATTCAATTTCCATTTGTGAGAGTTTGTCCTGGTCTTTCTCACTTCATCTGTCACTACATTTTGTTCTAACAGAATTCAGGAGTTAATGAATGCTGTAGAGCTACCTCCCAAGCCATCACAGCCAATCTGCACAGAGGGTAATACCTAGTGCCCCTTGTTTATGTAACACATACCAATGGTGTTGTTTGCAATTATTGGTAGAGCTCCCAGGGACCACAGTTTAGGAATAGACTTCAAAGCATAGATCATAACCAGCATTTCTTTAACATTTATATGCTTTGGTCTGCCTGAAGAGTTCCACAGGTATTGCACTTTTATTCTCATAGAGACTGTCCCCCAGCAAAATCTGAGGCATCTGTGGTTACAGATTGGCACAGAACCTGAGTAGAAAAGGGAAGAGCTGGGATTGTTTGTAATTGTTTTCTCCACCAGTGCAGTTACTTTTTGACAAAGTCCAAGATTGGAATCTGAAATTCCAGTGGATGCAAATGTTGGGTCAATGTATTTTCTTAGAAACCATTTAATTTTTCTCATATGTAACCTTGGAAGAGAAATCATGAGAATAATAGAAATATGTAAATGGTGTGTAGCCTACAAAGAGCTATACAACTTGTAAACACTCTCAGAAATGGAAACAGAACAAAATACATCAACACCAATACTCCACCAAGATTGTTCCTTTAATAGATTAATGCTTTCATTCATACACTTGTAATGAACTTCATCAGATTAAAAAAACAACAAATCCCCAAAAGAAAATGGCAACAAGATAGTTCAAACAGTGACTTTAGAGACATTAAAGCAACACAGCAAGAAATCTATCAAGCTCAAGAATTTGCAACTTGACAATTATTTTTTCCTGCCAGCAACAAGCAGGAGATGATCTGTAGGGGTTGCAGTTTCATAAGATCCACCAGTGGCATTGTACAAGATTCTGTCTTTTTTCAGGAACTTGATTTTTTTTCAAAATGCAGCATGGAATATTTGTGGTTATTGACTAAACACAATGAAATATCACTGAAAAAGTTGATGAGTGAAATTAAAGAGCTTGATGAGAAAATTAAGAGGGATTTACTGTTCAAGGGTATGAATGATTACTACAGGCTGTTTTTGACAAAATGTTCAAACATATTAATATGGTGAGGACCCAGAAGGAAAAGCAATTGAATGTAGACAGCAATGACTATGCTAACAAAAAAACATATCATGGTCCAGGTTTAACATTGGAAGATGCATCAGCAAACCCAGATGCTGTTGTAGAACAGTCACAGGATAAAGTAAACAACCTTGAAACTGAAGATTTTTTATTGCAAATGCCCTTATAGAGATCAAAGTGGATAGCCAATCCAGCTACAAACAGAGGTCAATACAACAATTACAGCAGCTTTATCTCTGGGAAGCAGTGCTGAAATGATAGGAGGAGGAGCAGATCAACATGTTTCATATACACAACTTCAGTGACTTTGTAATAAATAACGCATATGAGGATGTTTTTAGGAGCAGGCTTTCTTTCATTCCATTAAGGAAATTCAAATATGTGGACACCAAAATCGAATGAAAGTAATTGTTGCGAAAAATCAATTTAGATGTAATGATAAGACCAGACATTGGTGAAATACCTCAAAGTTGCAAGTTACCAGGAAATTATCATGGACCTCCCTTTACACCTGAATTTGGTTGGTTTCAGAAGATATTCATGGTTGGATTTTGAGGAATCTGGTTCATATGCCTTGAATTTGACAAAAAGGTGGAGACAAGCCCTCAAGGAATTAACTACTACAATGATATATGTGTGTGATGAAACCAGACAAATGGGGGTGGGGGGAGTTTGAATTACGTCTCATGTACATTTTTCCTCATCATGAATAATGAAGTTTATGGTGCTGCTTCATTGAACGGGGATCCATCAGTCATACTGGATGATCAACTGGCAGCTATTAGACCTATTACAACAGGGAAGAAACCATAAATACTAATTATTTATGGGATTCCTAAAATACATAAAAATGTCATGGAATCCCCTAGGCAACCTGTTATTTCTGCAAAAAGGTCCATTACGCAACCTTTAGCAATTTTTATTGATCAGAAATTAAAAACATTCATGGGCAAACTTCCTAGAGTAATAAAAAATTCTAGGAATTCTTGGCTAAATTGAGTAATATCCCTGTGGAATCCAGTGATTTTTTTTGTAACAAGTGACAAAGACTTATTTACTGTGATACCTCAGGAATTGGGGTTGGATTGGTTCAGAGTGCTTGTGTCCACTCAAATGTAATTTTCAAGACAGCAAATCAATAATATTCATTTATTTATGGAACTGGTTTAACAGAATAACTACTTTGTATTTGAAGGAAAATATTTAAAATAACTGCCTCAGCATTTGCTAATATAGTTCTGTGTTACTGGGAGTGCAACTTTCTATATAACAGTGAATATTACTAGTTTTAGGGAGTTATCACAAGTTTTTGGATGATATTTTATTTTTTTTTAATTTGGAATGGCCCTCAGGAATCATTAGAACAATTTTTATTGTACTTAAAAGACACTACTACTTTCTCAGAATTCTTTTTCAAATGTGACCATCATTCTGCCATATGTTTGAATATGGAATTGTTCAAGGGCATTGAAGGGATATCTTCTAGAATTTATAGGAATCCTTCATATTCTAACCAGTTTGTACATTTCAGGACTAAACACAATTATGGAAAGAAGCATGGCATTTTGAAAGGGCAATTTATACAGGTTTCCAGATTGACATCCAATGAGACCATTTATATGAAGAAGTGGCAGGTTCTTATGGAAATGTTTCTTGCCAGTGGCTATAGTAGTGCATTTCTAGAGGACATCCAGGAATATAAACAAATATTTTTACATTATAAGAGGCAGGGATGTCAAGTTTACTCCTATTTGAGGTCATCTCGGAATGTTATGACAGTAGGGCCAAGGCTTCTATCTTAAAGGCATTGGAATTACACTATTCCCATGAACCCCGTGACTTGCTGAATATCACAGACAGGAATTGGACTTTACTTCTGGAATTTTGTCCAGAGTTAGCCAAGAAGGAAATACATCTTAATTTCATATTTAAGTCCAGAAACAATACTGGCTCACAAATGGAATACAAACCCTTTGTGAAATGGATTAATGGGGTCATGGTTAAGTATGGTTCTTGTCAATCTTGTCAATACATTCACAAAGGACTTAATGCTGTGGTTGAAAAATTTCCTAGTGTATTGCAGTGTCCTGATAAACTGAATTGTAATTGTTGTAATGTTTATTTAGGAGCATGCAACTCCTGCCACAGTTTTTATGTAGGCAAAACCCAGCAGAAATTATCTAAGGTGATATAGGAACACTACTAAAAATAAAATATAAAGACACAAGAAGTGTACTTTTTAAGCATTCCATGGTTTATGAAAATTTCAAAATGTTTTCTTTTATGTTTTGGAAAAATTAACAAATGATTTGGCAGGGGGCGGTAGTGAAACAGAACTTCTTTGCAGGGAAACACACTGGGAAGTCTTGCTGAATAGTTACACAGCACAGGCTGAAATGACACATTTCTGTAGCACCCATCCAAAGGAAACATTATAGGAAACTTACATGGCATTGGCTAGTTTTAATCACAAAAAAAGGAAGTTTTTAGTATTGAAATTAACTTCTTGAATGTGTTTTTATCTGATGAAAAAAAAATAATGTATTAAAGACGTAATCTTGGTGGAGTATTGGTGATTACTGGTGCATTTTGTTTTGTTCTTGGTTGTTGTCAGCACTATATACCATTCTATAATCAACTGCCTTGATTGATAATGTAACTGAGACACAGAGAACTTGAGAAATGTCTTGAAGCCTGCAGCTACAGGAATGTAACGATTAGCAGCTTTTAGATGCAAAGTTATCATAAAACTCCCTGAAGAGATGTGAGATAACAGACTCTGAAGTGTCAACATTTTGAATTTTGGTACTTTTACAAATAGATTGAGAAATGATAGATGTAGAACTGCTCTCCATGACAGCTCTTGTTTTTGTTGGAGTGTGGCACTCTGTATTTGGGCATTTTCAGCTAGGGTTCCAGGTAAATGTTCTTGATTCCATCACAGAGGATTGTGTTTCTACAATGCCTTCTATAATAGAAGCTTTAACCCTTTGATCTAAAAGCAATGGTTCTATGACTCCTAGGATGGAAAGGTGTTGAAAAACCTGTGGGAAAAAAACTCTATCTAATTTCGAGTGTGGGGAGGAATTCTGCTGAAAATAGATTTTTGTATTGTCAACTGTAATCCTCCTGCATTACTTGTAACCTCCAAGAGTCCATAACAATCTGTTTGTAAAGGGAAACGTAAAGAGTCATTTTCTGGGATAGACTGTGAAACATGGGGGAAGGGTGGTGGTGGAATGCTGACATAGTCATTCTGAAGTTCTAGAGTCTTCCATTTTTGGAAGTTTGTTGTTTATTGTTATTTTCTTCCTGCCATCTCTTTTTAGTTCCCTGTTTAATTCTAAAGGTGTTGGTGGGGGGGGGGGGCTTAAACAATCTTTGAGGCTCCCTGGATTAATTTCTCTCTTTTATCTACTTGTTTCAAGATCTGAGTAGAAGATGGGCCAAACAAAACCTCCTTATCTGAAGCTGAATTTAACATCATCAGCAAATGTATGCTTTCATACCCAGGCATAATTTCTTCAATCATGTAGCAGAAGCAGTGGCCCTACACACAGTACCTGCTCAGTCATACACACTCTGTAACACATGTTTAGATACTTGAAAGATCAGAAACCATAGCATTCAGATCAGATGTACCATCTGAATGTGAAGTGTGACAGTTAAATTTCTCAAACTGTCTGCACACATCAGAATAAACTTCCACACGTGAAGACTTACTCAGTAAAGACATTTCTGCCTTATCAGGAAGTCTCTTTCCCTGACTGCCCCAAGAAGCATCTTCAGGGGCGCCTCCTTGACAGAGAGAGAGTATGGTTTTCTCATCCCTGGATCAGACACTGGAATAGCCAAAGAGGATGTAGCTGTAGCTGACCCCTGAATCATGGAGGCTCTAAGGACTACACCACAGAAAGCTGGAATGAGCTCTCGGTGTCGGAAAGGGCACTTTGGTAATTTTTTTTCTTTTTAGGCACAAGCAAGGGAAGAACCAGAAGGACCAGCATAAGTATCCATGTTGTAATTGAGAAGGGGAAGTTTCAAAGCTGGTAAACATTGCTGGAATGAGTCAGTCAGAAGGTAAGTTGTCAAAAAGTGCTCATAAGCAGTATGACCACACTTCTACACAGTCCCCTTTCAAAGTAATGCACAATCCCCTTTCACAGTAATACACAAGCAACACACTAAAATCTTGTCAGAACTATCGAAGAGTAAAATCATTGACAAAAACAAAAATGGCAAGTAGATTATCATGAAGTGTGCACAACACTAACACATACAATAATGTGTCCGGCCCATTAAAAACACTTCCCAACAATAAATGTTCACAAGAAGTTACTAAAATTTACAAACACAGTACATTGTACATGAAAATACCCCTCAAACACAGTAAAGAGCTTAGAGCCAAAAATAGCAGGCCCTGACAGGAAATTAGAAGTTATGTACCTACCATAACGTTCCATGTTAGTTGTCTTCTCTCGCCTTCTTTCTTGCTGGATGGGGTTCGGAGCCGATCCTCGGCTCCGACTCGGCACTTGCTAAGCTCGAGAGTCACTTTTACCAGCCCGAGGCAGCCCCATATCCCATGATGCAAGGCAGTAATTACCCAGATCTCGTTTGGTATCTAGAGGAAAAACTGCCTATAAAAAAACTTTCCACTAAGGAAAGAGAAACAACTAACCTAAAAAGGCTGTAGGGGAAACCAGGTAATCAAGGACAATAACTATCTGGTGTCCAAGGAAGAAGAATCTTCCAGAGAAAAGAGGAGATCAAGGTCTGTCCAGGCTAGGGGTTCAGGAGGGAGGGATGCAAGAAAGAAGGCGAGAGAAGACAACTAACATGGAACGTTATGGTAGGTACATAACTTCTAAATGTTAAGTTGTCAATCTCACCTTCATTCTTGCTGGATGGGACCGCGTCCCTAGCGGCTCTATCCTGGGTGGCTCAATGAAACAGGCTCTTGAGAACAGTGGAACCAAAGCTTGCCCTGTCCCTGGAAGCCAAATCCAATTTGTAATGAGAAACGAAGGTATGAGGAGTGGCCCAAGTGGCTGCTGCACAAATAGTATCTAAAGGTAGTCTAGCCTGAAAGGCTGTAGAAGTGGCTAGACCTCTTGTGGAATGAGCTTTAGGTTTTGAGTTCAGCTGTTTGCCCCTAAGCTGATAAATGTCAGAAATGGTGGAAGATAGCCATCTGGATAAGGTCACTTTAGAAACAGGGAGACCTTTTTTATTTTCAGCATAAGAAAGGAAGAGCTGATCGGATTTCCTAAATTGTTTTGTTCTGTCCAAGTAAAATCTGAGTTGGCGATGAACATTTAGGTAATGCAATTTTTGTTCCGCCCTGTTAGAATAATTTGGAAAAAATACAGGGAGATCAATGGATTGGTTTAAATTTGTCTTTGAAGCAACCTTGGGCAAAAAAGATGGATTGGTTCTCAAGGATACTCTGTCCTTGTGAAAGACCAAATAAGGGGGACAAACACAGAGGGCATGAAGTTCAGACACTCTTCTAGCCGAGGTAATAGTGACTAGAAAAAGTGTCTTCCAAGAAAGAAACTTTAATGAACATGAAGCAGCCAGTTCGAAAGGGGGAAGTATCAGGGATGTCAGCAGTAAATTTAGGTCCCACTGTGGTGGAGGATCTCTAACAGGGGGTTTAAGAAGGAACACTCCTTTGAGAAAAGCTTTACAAAGTTTGTGGGACATAATGTTGTGGTCTGCAAACCCGACATGGAAATTCGAGATTGCTGCCAACTGAACTTTGACTGTGGAAGACGAAGAACCTGAGTGAAAAATTTCTGCTAGGAAATCCAAGACCGACTGAATAGGGGCAGTAAAGGGGTCTATGTTCTTAGATTTAGCCCAAAAGGAGAAGCGTTTCCACTTGCTAGAGTAAATCCTCCTGGTAGAGGACTTAAGAGAAGCTACTATGATATCTCTAACAGGGTTAGAGATCATAGGAAGCCTGGCTAAGGAAGGAAGTGGAGCAACCAAGCTGTGAGGTTGAGGGAAGGAACAGACCGGTGCAGTTGACCTGACTGGTGTATCAGAAGATCTGGAACTGGGTCCAGATGCCAAGGCTGCACCAAAAGATGGCGATGAAGGAATGGGAACCAAATTTGTCGAGGCCAGTAAGGGGCAATGAGAATCATTTTGGCTCTCAAGACAGTAGCTTTCTGGAGTACTTGTGGTATCAAAGGAAAGGGAGGAAAAGCATAAAGGAGTCCCGGGGCCAATCTTGGGTAAGAGCGTCTCTGGGGGGATGGCCCGGAAGTGGGAAGAGAGAGAAGAAGTCTGGGCATTTGCTGTTTTGAGGTGTAGCAAAAAGATCGCAGCATGGGCGGCCCCACTTCTGAAAAATCTCCTCCACTATGGATTGGTTGAGAGACCACTCGTGAGGCATGAGTATAGCTCTGCTCAATCTGTCCGCTACTATGTTGGTTTTCCCGGGGATATGTGTTGCTACCAGAAACCGATGAGAGGAGATCGCCCATTGCCAAAGTCTGAGAGCTTCTCGACACAAGGGATAGGACTTGGTTCCGCCCTGCTTGTTGATGTACCACACAACGGACATGTTGTCCGTGTGAACTGCAATAGTCCCTAAAGGAAGAAAGTTATTGAGGGCTTGCAACGTTAAAAGCACTGCTTTCATCTCTAGGACATTTATGTGCAGGTGGTACTCGAACGGTTGCCACGTGCCATGAACCATCCTGCCCTGATAATGCCCCCCCCACCCGATCAGGGAGGCATCCGAAGTGACCGTGGCTACCGGGGCCGGGGGAACAAAAGGTCTGCCCTGATGGACTAGAAGAGAGGAAGTCCACCAGGATAGATGGTTCTTGCAGGTTTGTGTCACCAGGATCTTGTGACACATGGGGAGCTGCTGGAAGGACCATTGAGTGAACAACATCCATTGTAGGAGACGCATGTAAAAATGGGCCAGAGGAAGAAGTGTGATGGCAGCTTCCATGAGGCCCAACACTTTCAGGACCAACCTGGCTTGTACCCTTTTGCTGGATAGGATGATCCGAACGTGGTTTTGGATATCTAGGATTCTCTGACTTGTTAGGTTTGCTGACATCTGAGTAGTGTCTAGATTTACGCCTATAAAGGTAATAGATTGGCAGGGCGATAAGGAAGACTTTTCGAAGTTGACTGTGACTCCTAAGTGACCGCATAGACGTAGAGCGTAATCTCTGGCTTGGAGAAGCTGATGCCTGGTGGTGGCTGAGAGGAGCCAGTCGTCGAGATACGGAAACACCTGGAATCCTTGACGTCTCAGGTGAGCCGTGACCACTGCCATGCATTTGGTGAACACTCTGGGGGCTGTAGTGAGACCAAAGGGCAGGGCTCTGAATTGAAAATGACTGGTTCCCAGCCGAAAGCGGAGAAAACTTCTGGAGCATCTGTGTATTTTTATATGATAGTACGCATCCTGAAGGTCTATGGAGCACATCCAGTTGTCTT
Source organism: Protopterus annectens (assembly GCF_019279795.1). Classification (NCBI taxonomy): domain Eukaryota; kingdom Metazoa; phylum Chordata; order Ceratodontiformes; family Protopteridae; genus Protopterus; species Protopterus annectens. Next base: position 478,642,493 of record NC_056749.1, on the reverse strand, counting down.
TGCCCAGAAAGGGCAAAATCGATTGAAGTGTGACCATCCAAAATCTTGTCTTTTTGACAGACTTGTTGAGCCTGCTGAGGTGTAATATTGGTCTCCAGTCTCCCGTCTTTTTGGGGACCAAAAAGAACCTTGAGTAGATTCCGGACCCTAAATGATCTGTTGGTACTGGCTGGATGGTCCTTTTTTTTAGAAACTTTGAAACCTCTAGTTTTGCAATTTCCCTTAGACCGGGTGGAACGTCTGGAAGGGAACCTTTTTGAGGAAGGGGCTTTCCTCGAAAGGAATCTTGTAACCCTCGGATATGATCGACTGTACCCATTTGTCTTGAGAGAGGGAAAACCAGGCATCTGGGTACAGTGACAATCTCCCCCCGACTGCCTCCAAGGGTGGACAGTCGGGCAACACCTCAGGGATGCTGGAAGGGCTTGTCAGAGAGGGGCTCTCTGCTGCCCTGGTTCTGCGGACCTCCTCTGCCCCTAGGGTGGCGTCTATTGTTATTACCCCCTCTGCCTCTGGGGGTAAATTGACCACATGCGTCAGGCGTGACTCCCTGAGATTTTCGGAATCACATTTTCCCTCCCTTCTGACCTTTGGGATAAGGTCTAGAAGGGGTGGAGAAACGGACTCCTACGGCAGAAAGAGTCTTGCCGTCTTGCTCGCACCTGGTCAAAGTGTCCTTCACTTGAGGGCCAAACAATGTTGTCCCATCAAAGGGAGAGTTTGTGAAGGACGCCTTAAAGGGGTCTGCAAAATTACAGAGCCGCATCCAGGACTGACGTCTGAGAGCCACTCCTGTGCCTGCAGCTCTACTCGCCCCATCGGCTGCATAAGAAATGAGCCGCATGGAGGAGTTGGTTATGGAATTAAGGATTCCCAGCTGAGAGGCAATCTTTTCTTGAGCCCCTGCCGCTGACGGATCCTGTACTACTTCACCCAATTCTTTGAGGATGTCTCTCTGAAGTCTGGTGAAGTGACATAAATAATTCAGCGAACGCATAGCAAAGGTCGCTGAGGAAAACATCCACTTGCCATACCTGTCCATGGACCTAGATTCCTTGTTAGGAGGATGGACTGGCACGGAAGTATCTGCAAGTTCCTTTTTGGTGGCGGCCGCCACCACCATGGCATCAACCGGTACACCCTTAGTAAAAAACTGCTTTTCAGCGGGGGCCGTAATAAACTTTGATGGTCTCCTGGGGACTGGTTCCACTGAATCAGGAGATGCCCACACCTTTCAAGCTATGACTTCCATGAGGGGGTCGAAAGGCGGAGACACTCAGGAGGTGGAGGGTCGAGATCCAAAAGCCTCCAGGTATACCGATTCATCCTCGGAGGGATTAATGGAGGGCCAGTTCCCCCTCTGTTTCAGGAGTTCAAGGATGTCTGAAAAGGAGACATCCTCAGAGGGAGATCTTGAGGACCCCTCCGACTCATCTAAATCGGTATCTGATGTTGTAGACTCAGGGGAGTCTAAATGCTTCCTCTTGCAGGTCCTCTTACGTGGGGGTTCACCTGAAGGATCAGGAGAAACCTCGGAAGAGGAAGTCCTTCCCAATGGGGAAACCTGGGGCGATGGATCTCTGGGTCCGGGAGCAAGAGAGCAGGAAGAGGCATCTACAGGCACCATAGAGGGAGGAGCTAAAGGAACCGACTGCTGGCTAAGCTCTGGGGCTAGCACACTCCTCATCACCTCGAAGGCTCCCCTTCCAGGGAGGGCCGAGAGATCCCGCTCTGAAGAAACAGGGATCCCTGGTCTCACCAAAAGGGAAGGCTCCGAAGCAGATGTCGGGGCCGAGCTCACCAAGGCCAAAGCTCCGAGAGGGAGAAAGGGGACGGACAAGGGTCCAATGCCACTCGCCTCGGAACCGACCAGGAAGCCCGACCCGGATCCCTCAAGGAAGGTCTCAAGGAGGAGATAGGAGTCGAGAACAGCGGTGCGAAGGTGTGGTATCGGCTCCGAAGCAGCAACAGTCACAGTACCAATAATCTCCGGCTCCGAACTCTGTAGGAGAGTCGAAGGAGGAATCTCAGGGGGGTGTAGAATAGCTGACGTCTGATGAGATGGGCTATGGAGCATCTGGGCTAGTGCCTGTGATTTTAATAGCCTACTCACCACTCTCTCTAAGTCGTGGTCTGAGAGCCTGGAAGACCTCGATGATCGGCTCCGATGGCTCCGCTCCGAAAGCAAGGGAGAGGCTGGAGCAGAGTGTATAGATTCCAAAGAAGGAGATCTAGACCTCTTCTTGGACAGAGCCATCGGAGCCAAAGAACGTTCGGCTCCGACAGGAGGCAAGGATATCTCGGCTCCAGCCGGAGCCGAGACATGCTTCGACGCTAGGTTGTTGGCTCCAGACGGAGCCGACACAGGTGCCGAAGCCAGGGTATCGGTGCCGACCGGCGCCCAGTAGCTGACTTCTAACAGGGAAGATCGGGGCTCGGCGTCAACTCCGGCGTCGCGGGTGGAACCAAGACCATAGACTTGGACACTGAAGCCTGGGTCTTGGGAGGCTTGGAGGGCTTCCCGGAGCCGACCTTAGCCGGGGAGCTCACTGGTTCAAGAAGACCCCTGAGGATCAACTTATTCCTACGTTCCTGCAGGACTCTCTGGCTGAAAGAATGACATATAGCACAGTGATGGTCTGTCAGAGACATCTTCTGGCATATCTTTGGACATGTCTCAGTCCTAAAACACACACACACACCAATCAGACCAAACAAAGACACTAACAACTAAAAATATTATTAATAACTAAAAAATTAGTTATTATTATTACAGTGATACAACACACACACACCTGAGAGAAATAAACACTGAAACTAAGACTAAGTGAACTAAGGGAAAAGGGTATGGAGCTAAGTGAATAAAGTACGGAAGGGATATAAAGACTAAAAATTAGAGACTGCCTTGCATCATGGGATATGGGGCTGCCTCAACATCTTATGATATTTATAAAAAAATACCTGGTTTCTTAACGGAAAAATACTGCATAAAGCCTAAAAATAAAAAAATACTTTTTTTTTCTTAAAAGGGCAATTATCTTCTCCACTGGGAACTTATCTGCCAGAAATTAAACAAAGAAAACTTCACTCTGACTGCTGATTTCCCCTCCACAGTGCAGTCCAATAATCAGGCAGTGTGAAGATATTGATAAGTCCTGGCAGGATACAAACAGTACAGCTTAAGGGCTACTGCAGCAGTGAGAATGACAAACATTGTCTGTTGTGAAAATATGTACTCAAATATTTATTATTTATTACATTTGTTAACTGGGATAGTCCACTGAGCATAAATTTGACCATTTTCAGTGGAGTACTGGTATCAGCAAGAGGTTCTCGTGGCTTGGGAGTGCCTTCTGTGTTCCTCCCAGCGGTTGGGGTAGCTGTTCGAGAGACATGCGTAAAAATAAATAAACCGCCGGCGAATTCTCGGTTGCGTGAGACACACAACCGCGTTTAGCAAATGGCTGCCAATCATTAGCGACCCAGAGTTCCTGTGACCACTGTTCTACTGGGAAAGCGAAAGACAAACAACAAACTAGACAGAAAAGCTCCATTTCATAAAACAAGTTAAGATTACATTTTTTTTCTTAGACATAAAGGTAAGGGACAATTATGTACTGTTTAAAAAAAACTTGAGATGACATAATTTAGTACAGGGATGGCAATGCAGATACATTTATTTTCCACAGAGATTATAATGTAGAAATATTTGTTTATATACATTTTATTAAAGACATATACCTTATATGTATAGTAAATACAGACAGGCATTAAATGATGTTGGTTATTCTCTTCAATGAAACAAAACAGTGTAAGAAACTTCTCTGTGTGAAAGATTTTCAGTCCATATATCTCTAGTTAATCACTGTATATTAATCAGATCAGACAAAAGTAGTAGAAGTAGTGAACTTAAACTCGTCTTAAATAAAAAAAAATAATAAAAAATATATAATTCAAAGTAATCCAAGCAAGGCAGTCTGTTTCCAGTCGAAAATCCTTTATTAAGTACACAGACAAGCGATCCAAGTAAAACAAAAATAGAGTGATAGATTCCTCACACACTTTCTAAATAATATATATATACTTTTTATCAGGCAAGGGAGTGGATTACCCTGCTGCAAAACAAAGTGTTACAGGTACACATGTTAAATTCACATCCCTTCCCCCATCAGTGTGTCATTCAAGCTGGTCCTGCCCTATTTAGTAGCTGTCATAATAATATAACTCTTATGTACTTAAAATAAAATTTATAATGATGTGGTACCTCTTATTTAACCAGATTATTAAGTCTGTGATTTTATCCAAGACAATATACTACATGGCTGGAAATATATCAGCCTTCGTCCATTTGGCAATCAAAAATATATATAAATATATAAATATACACTTTGCATGTAAAAAAATTGTAAAAATCATATCCTATTTTCATAACCTATTGTTAGCAAAGTTCGCTTTCGCCCTTCTAGACTTCTTCAGGTCTGTGTACAAAAACCCTAAAAATGATCTATAAAAATATATATAATTGTATAATAAGTATTGTTATTACACATCATTTTGAATAAAATGGAAAAAAGAAAAAATAATAAGAAAAAATGTATGATGATGGAAACAAAATCATCATCATCTTCTTTCGGCTGTTCCCGTTAGGGGTCGCCACAGCGGATCACCTGTTTCCATTTCTTCCTGTCCTCTGCATCTTGCTCTCTTTTCCTGTTACATGGTAGCTTCATCCTTAGCATCTTTTTCCCAATATACTCAGCATCCCTCCTCAGCACATGTCCAAAAACCTTCCAACCTGGGCTGACCTCTAATATACTTATTCCTAATCCTGTCCACCCTCATCACACCCAGTGCAAATCTTAACATCTTTAACTCTGCCACATCCAGCTCAAACTCCTGCCTTTTTGTCAATGCCACTGTCTCCAACCCATATAACATTGCTGGTCTCACTACCCTCTTGTAGACCTTCCCTTTCACTCTTAGTGTCACAAATCACTCCTGACACTCTTCTCCACCCACTCCATCCTGCCTGTACTCTCTTCTTCACCTCTCTTCCACACTCACCACTTATGATGGAAACAAAATATACACTTAAATTATAACTGATTTAAAATGGTATTTAAAAGCAGCTGGTAGAATAAAATAAAATAAAATAAAATTAGTCATGTAAACAATGTGGCAACTTTCTAAGTTCCAGTAACCAGGATCTGGAACTTAAAACCTGTGTGTCTTTAATGAAGAAAAAGTATTTGCTAGTACATTACTTTTTACATCCAGAGCCCATTTCTGACAGATGACATGAAATCCTACGCTTTGAGTTTATTTACAGTCTTGCCCACACAGAATGCATCATTCATTGCACTGTGCCTGCCCTGTAAATTTTTTGTGTATTTACAGTCAAAATGTACAATTAGTTTCACATCTTTTAGTGTTTCTCTCATATGGTCTAGGTTTTAATTCAACAAACTTCTAATGTTCCTGGCCTTCCCTTAAACAAGAATGGGGCTTCACATGTTAAAAGATGTTAATCAGAATTTCCTGTGACAATGTTTCTTCCAGTTTTTCAATGATATTTTGATTGATGTGTAATCCAAAGTGTATGTCAGGATGCAGCTACTTTTTGTTTTGTTATACTCTGGAATTTCTTAACATTCTTGAGGGCTGGGGGAGGGTTGAATGTGGTGCTTTCAGTCTTTTTTTTCTAGGTGTAACATTTATTTCCCATTGCTATAGCAGTTTTTGTTTGCAGTGTTTGCCATTAGGTGGGACTTCTCTGTTCTTGTGTGATTTGGTATTTTTCATCAATAGGCTTTGCTTTAATAGATTGGTTCCAGATAAGTGGAGTACCTGTTATTGTGGCACCTGTCATTGTTGTTATTTTACCTGTTATTGTGCTGGTTCCTCTGTCTGATCTAGACATGGGTTGCCTTGCGGTGGCTGTGGTGAGGGGAACCTGATAAGAGGGCTCTGGTGGTGGTTGTCATTCTTGTTCTGGTACTGGTGTTGGCTTTGGTATTGGTGTGGTGACTGATGTCTGTGCTGTCGATATTGGTCTTCCTGACGAAACTGGTCTCTGGTCAAGGTGCTGCTGCTGCTGTTCATGGATTGTCTGTGGGGTTCTGGTTGCCTCTGTGGCTTATGTTCCTGTCCTAATCCTTCTGTGATGTCAAAGTCTTCTGGTGTTGATGATAGCAGGGGGATTGGGATATGGGGAATGAGATGTTGGGGGGGGCAGCCTCCTGTAAAAGATGTGAAATTAATTGTACATTTTTATATATATACACAAGCTGATTGTTTTATTGAGGAGACATCACAAATACTCTGGAGAAACATGAAACTTCGTGGCAATTAGTTGAACTTTTTTTTAGGCCCTGGACTAAGCTACTTACTAATTAAAAAAAAAATGGAACTAGAAAGAAAAAAAATTTTTACATTTTTTAATTTATTTTTTTTTTTTTTTTTAGTTAGTTGGTTTTTTTACCCCATTTAAATCAGTTTCAAAATGATGTGTAATAACAATACTAACTAATTATACAATTTTATATATATGTATTTTATAGATATTTTTTTAGTCTTCTTGTACACAGAAGAAGAAGAGAAGAATGACAAAGCGATCTAACAAAACAAAAGGTTAATGAAATATTTTTTTTACACTTTTTTTTTTTTAATTTATATGCATAATGTATATATTTTATTATATATATTTTTGCCAAATGGACTACTAAGGATGATATATTTCCATAGTATATGTATATGATAAAAATAAAATCACAGACTAATAATCTACTTGATAATCACTTTGTTTTACATCACAATAAACTACTCCCTTGCCTGATACTTAAATGATTTTTGACTGGATTACTTTCAAATACTTAGAAATTCTGTACAATTATATATTTTTATTACATTTGTTTAGTGGGTTGTTTTGAAACTCGGGGGATACCAAGATTAGATGTTGTTTTTTTTTTTTTCTTCTTCAAAAAAAATAATATGTTATATTATATTTATCTTATTCAATTCAATGATGATATAGTTTAGTTGTTGGGTTTTGAGTTTACATAGGTAGGTACAACAGCAGTATATAATAATAAGTTAAATAACTCACCTGCTGAAGAAACAAGATTCAAGGTACTAAAACCATGTAACACTGGACCTGATAAGTGAGGGCAGTATAACATCAAAGGTTGTTATGGAGCTGCCACTACTCATGTTAGATTTTCAGTAGTTTACAATATAATATCCTGCTAGTAGATTGTATCCATTTAGAATTCAATTGATTCTTACTGGGCTGGGCCTGTCCTTTAAACACCCCTCAAAATCAGGAGGAAGGACACTCTCACAGGATGAGAAAAGTAAACTTTTCTCAGCAGGTTTTACCAATCACTGGATAACAAAGTGATGACAGAAATGAGGAAGGAGCAAAACTTTAAAACACTAACAGTCTTGGTTTCATTAGAACTCCTAAGCAGTTATACAATTGACAGACTGAGACATAGTTAAAACAACACCTGAACCTGCAACTAACCTCTCAGAATGGAACTAGATAAGGCTAGGAAAAGGCTTATCCCATTTTCTTTACCAAAAAATAAAGTAATGAGGTTTCCATGATGACATGGTTCAATTCTGATAAAGGTAAGTTTTGTTAAACAACATGAGTAGAACTTTGAAATGCATGCAGATCATAACAGTCTTAATACCTGAAATGTGGACAGCATGGTGGCTGAAAATGAAGATGGTAGAAATCTCCTAAAACAAAGGAATCACTGTTTGATCTCAACAAAGTGTAAAGTAGCCATTCAAGCCTGACCTCTGGTTACTACATCTGTGAAGGTTGAATGTTCTTCCTCTGTATGTGATGGCAGCTCAGTTACCTGGTTAAAAAAATTAATATATTAAAATTATTTTAGTTGAATTCATTAATACTAGAAAACAGTTTCCAAGACAGAAATGTATGTTCAAGGTTGAAATTCCATACCAGAAATGGATCTGTGATGCAACTCATTCAGCAATAATATTTAAATGAATTGGTTAGTAAGCCATATGCTATGATAGTTATACTGTACCTTTCCTTTTTGGTTGACATGCATTGTATTTCTTTCTGCACTTTGTACCATAACGTAAAACATAAAACAGCTTGTGGGCAATATTCATTCCTAGTTTTACATGCATTGCATTTATTTCCTAGCCTTTTACCATACTAACTTTATGCAAACTGGATGGTGTTCATAAATAGGTACAGTATACTACAGAGACTAAAAGTTACTTGCAGTTGGGATAGTGGCAATTTATTTTTAAAAAGGTAGCCGGAGAATTATATTTTCAAAAAAATAGTAAGAGAGTTAATCAGAAATCAGCAGCCTGCTGATGAAGAAGCTAGTCAGAATCTTTACTGTTGTTTGATCTTGTGATGCCCCACCACTGGACAAAGTAATCAAGGAGCCTCAATCCTCACCACTAGCATCAGTGGGGGACATACATTGGGAGGATGACAAGTACACACACAGTATTTAGGCTGGTTTCTCCCTCTTTCTCCAGATCCCCAATAAGACTTCTCACTGACACAGCTATAGAGTTAAGATCTCAGTTGAGTGACCAAGCCAAGAATTCCAGCACCCTCTCTGTCCAACCAGTGCCTCATGTCCCTGCCCAAGTAGCTGACACACACACTCTCTGAGGTTTGAGTTACACACACGCACTAACTTTGCCCCTTCTGCCCAAGGCATGTTTACTGCAGACTATAAGGTAGTTTGATCTTAACAAAGGGTGTCCAATCTTACTGTGTAACGTCACTATCAATACAAATGGTAGTTTGACCAACAGCAAGGCTATTAGGAGTGGCATACACAGTGTCACCAAATAAATATGCAAGTACTCTCAGAGCTGAAATATGTCTAGACAGACCTGCCACAATGAAATCTTTAAATATATTTAATAATAAATAATAAAAGAACAAGACAATACTAAATATATATGTACAGTGATATCAGAGTTCAAAATCACAGGAAATATTTAAAACAAGATTGCAGGACAGTCTCAAATAAATAAAGAAAAATATCTAAGCTAAGCTTTGCTGTATTCCTGACTATATCTAAATGGTTAAAGACAAATACAGAATATTGTCTGTCACTAAGAAACTTCCCAAATTAATATCTTAAATATTACTGCTGCGATAGCATGCAGAATGACATAATTTCTTGTTGTATGACTCTATCCTCAAAAAAAACCTGCTGGCTGCTGCTAGCTAGCAGTAAGTATGTTAAAATATATACATTTAAACAGTTACAATAGTGTATATACATTTCTGTTCTTTTCTAGTAGGGTACACTGTGGATACATTTCAAACAGCACTTTGTAAAATACCTCTTCAGCACACGTCTGTACAAACCATCTTATATGACATACAACTCTAATACATTTGTTGCACAAACATCTTATATGAATCACACTGATATTCACAAATGACATATAATTATTTAGAAAATTCCAGACAGCTGGGCTGGCTGCATCTCCTTTTGTTACACTTCTATAAAAATCATGCTAATATTCACAAATGACATATAATTATTCACAAAATTCCAAACAGCTGGGCTGGCAGTATCTCCTTTTGTGACAGATCTATATATGTTTTACTAAGTACTGCCATGCTAACAATTATCGTAAATAACTTATACACTGCAGCTAGTGTGTAAGGCCTAGAACTAACAATTGTAATGTCATACAAAGTAATTCAATAGTACACATTTGTTCTGTTTGTTATGGCTTGAAATGTTTAGACAGAGCTATACAGCCAGAATCCTTGTCTGTCTAGCATAAATAATACATGGTTCCCTAGAGAGAGAGACAGAGAGTATATTAGAAGAATCATTATAAGTGTATTACACACCTTATACTTTATTAGGCAGACTCAGGAAAATTTTTCATTTGTTAGTGCTCTCCATTAATGATCTGCCATTTTCTGAACATAAGACCCACTTGCAGATTATGGTACAATTTATGTATAAATGGACTTCCTATCCATCTGAATACTGGTGAGTTTTGCTATACTTAATTAGAATCTACCACTACACATGTATGATTTAAATGAAATAATTCCATGTATGGAGATAATTGAGATTACAGTACAAATAACTATTTGTGAAACATTTGCAGATCATAGATCATGTGTCTCTATACAATGTTTCAAATACTGTCTGTGATTCTTTCGACTGCCCCTAGTGCCCACTTTTCTAGAGAACAAGAAACCACATGTTGAAAGTATTTTTTTCAGGTGTTGCAAATAAACTCAATTATTATCACCTACTAATTCTATTTAATATACCTTTTTTGTCAGTCCTTCATAGCAACTGATTCTTCCATGCTAAAACTTGGGGCCCCATACTTACCCAAACCCATTCCCCTCATTACTTCTATACCTAACACTTATATTTCACATCCTCAGTCCCACTTTTAGATAACATCTTAACTCCCCCATCAGCTATCCTAGCTTAAAGAAAAAAATGTAAATACAGGTACTCCCCCCGACATCATCACAAGTTATCCCAGTTTAAAAATACTACTACTACTACACACACACACACACACACACACACACACACACACACACCCACAAGTATATATATATATATATATATATATATATATGTATATATATATATATATATATATATATATATATATATATCTATATATATATATATATATATATACACACACACACACACACACACAAATATATATATATATATATATATATATATATATATATACATATATACACATACACACACACACACACACACACACACACACACACACACACACGTACATATATATATATATATATATATATATATACTTTACTGTTCAATTCACTCACAATGATAGAATACATGCTATCACAACTTTATAAAACAAACTTCATAAACATTCTGATATTACTATACATACACAGCAATGACTCATAATTAAATGCCTACTACTTACACTGAATAGTACAGTCCTATCTTTATAGAGATCTATACATGATAGACAAGTAATAGTAGTAGTGAGATTAATAATATAAAAGTCCGCTATAAAGCACATGGACAAAACGTCACTACAAAAGACTATTAAAATCTGTATTTGTCTACAAAGTATGCATCCAAACCTTGGTCTTATACTCAACAATAATATCCTGCCTGACTCAAACACTCTTTCTTTGAATAAACTGTGTGACATGAATGCTATAAACTTTCATAATAAAATGACAGACATACACAGATAAATATTACTACATACCCTAGGCATTCTTGCAGTATTTTTAAAGACTTACAAATCAGAGTAGAGTAGATGTTACACACTTCAGTGAAATAGTAACATTACATTTTTCTGAAAACTTTGATATTACTGCTGGTGATTTCAATGTACCCCAGGTTTCTTGGGAAGGTTGAAGAAATCAGTGATTTGATTAATACATGTAAAGAGTTGGGATATATGCTGTTTGTTAGGGAGCTAACAAGAAATGGTAATATATATTAGATGTAGTTTGGACAAGAAATGAGGGAAAATTTAGTGAATGTGCTACAGAACCATAACTGTTATATGAAGGTACTTTTTATGGACCTCGTAGGTGACAGGATTGTGTGGTTTCATGTGTGCTTTTTACAGGTTTGATTTTGTAAACATACGAGAAATACTTTTTACATGTAACTAGAAGTGTGAATTATGCTTTACACTTACCACATGGAACTGGAAGACTGAATTATGCTCCGTCAGTGTTGAGACATATTGGGAAAATTTCTACGGTTGTTTAAATAATTTAATAGAGGAGTTTGTTCCTCTGGCACCAAGTAAACCTCTGTTTTAAATCTCTTTGGTGGAACAAGTCATTGAACAGACCTCATAATATAAATAAGAACCTATGGAAAAATATAAGAGGCACCCTTGTATGGATAATGCTAATAGATATAAAACTGCTAAGCATATCTTTAAGTAGCACTTGCTTTTAGTTAGATGGGGATATGAGGCAAATTTAGCTAGTAATACTTTAGAGAACAAGAACATCTTCTTTAATCATTTGAAATCATACAGGAATGATGACAAGCCCAAACTCTATTTTCCTGGGGGATATTTTACTAACCGAGACAAATGCCTTGGTTAAGATCTTCTTGGAAATTTTTTTTACAGAAAGAAAGAAAATAATCCTTTGGTAGTTGATACAGGCTTTTGGAAGTAGTTTGAATATATCCTGATCTATTTCATATTTGTATGCAGGAGGTGGTTAAGACAATAAACACAAATTCTGCTGCAGGTTATGATGGTCTTAATATTTTTTTTCTATTTAATATTATAAGAAGCGTTTATCCCTATTTAAGTTATCTTTTCTAAAAATCTTTGGAAACTGGGTTTGTTCCATCTATTTGTAAATAGACTGTTGTGGTACTGGTGCCTAAGGGTAGTGATTTGAATAAGGTTATGAACTATAGACCTATCAGCCTTACATACATCCTGGTGAAGTACTTCAAAAGTGTTGTTTTAGAATTTATTACCGGATCATTAAGCTCAAAGCAGGATTTGATCCAACATGGGTTTGTTCATGGAAGATCATGGATCACTAAATGACTTTATTTTTATTAATCTGTTTGGGAATCACAGGATGAAGTTCTATCAGCTGACATGACTTATTTGGATATGGCAAAAGCATTTTTATACAATGCCTCATTCTAGTGTTATCTCTTTGCTGAGTGTGACTAATGTAACCCCCTATTTGATAAGATGGTTAAAAACTGGTTGGATCAAAGGAAATGTATGGTAAGGACTGGTGAATCCATGTCAGAAGACAAGGTGGTTAAATCAGGGATCCTCCAGGGATTGCTGATGGGACGTATGCTTTTTAGTATCTTTATGGCTAGCATTCCCATTAGTTATAAAATATGGTTAAGTAAATATGCAAGCAATTCTAAAACAGGTTCTGTTATTTTTGTGTTGATGATCAGCTTACGGCCTTGAACTATTTGGATTCTTTATATATATATATATATATATATATATATATATATATATATATATATATATATATATGGGTTAATTTGAACCATATGAAGTTTAATTTATTTACTTATTTATTTATTATTTATTTATTTATATTTGTTGACCAGGAGTGTCCAACTGGACATAGGTCCATTTTCAGCGGAGGCCCTGGGAGAAAAGCTCCACAGTTCAAATAAATAGACAGTAGTTACATTGGATTACATAGTGATTAACAATTTACATAGCGATTACTTACAACATATTTACAGATGAAGAACATAGTACATCAGTAGACAACTAGAATCTTTATCTGTGAAGTACATAACAGACATTAACAAATGTTAAAATAAGAAGCTCCTGCTGCATAAGTACTAGGCTTATGAGCATCTGAGCTTGCTATAATCAAGGTAGTTAGTGGAGTGGAAAGAAAGGTAGTGGTTGGATGGGGTGGGTGATATTAGAGTGGGAGTTGCAAGGGCATAGCCAGCATGTTTTTAGGTGCACTTTTAGTAAAGTTTTGAAGTGGGTGCATGATGGTGCGGAGGTAATTGTGGGTGGGAGGGAGTTCCATAATTTGGCTATGTTGCAAGAGAATAGTGCTTCACCAGCAGAGTTATTGGCTTTAGTGATCTGAAAGTGATTTTTGTTGCTGGATCTTAGTGGTCTGGTGGTGCAATAGGGTTGGAGTAGATTCTGGAGGGATGGGACATTTAGTGGATGGTTTACTAGTTTGTGGGCGAGTGAGAGTTGATACCATTGAAGGAGGTGAGGGAGCTCAAGCCAGCCCAGTTCAGCAAGTGAGAGACAGTGGTGAATACGGTAGGATGCCCCTGTGGCGAATTTGGCAATTTTGTTGTAGCAGGTCTCTAGCTTGTTTAGATCGCATTGCCTTAGGTTGGTATATATTGGAGAAGCATAAAGTAGGGTGGAGATAAGGTGGGAATTTGCTATTGAAATCTTTGCTGCTTTGGTGAGACGATGCTTATTTCTGCATAACACTCCTATTTTTTTGTGGACTTTTTTTATGGTCATGGATATGTGAATGTCAAATTTTAGTTTATTGTCTATTTCCACTCCTAACAATTTGGTGTGTTCAGTTGGGTATATAGTGGTGTTGTCTTTTGCTGTGATGTTAAAGTGAGAGTTGTTTTGAGTATGGTGGGTTGAAAGATGAGCAGTTTAGTTTTGTTTGGGTTGAGTATTAATTGGGCATCGGATAACCAAGTTTCAACAGAGGAAAAGGCTTCCTGTGTGACTTTTTGCAGTTGCAGTTTGGGTAGGGACTGGGCTGAGCAGATGATGGTCGAGTCATCTGTGTATTGTATGAGTGTGCCATGTGTGGTGGCAGAGGCTAGATTATTTGTGAAAACAGAGAAGAGTAGCGGTCCAAGGATGGATACTTGGGGAACCCCTATGGAGACAGGTAGTTGGGGAGATATGTCATTCTGCCATACAACGGATTGTTGGCGGTGAGACAGGTAACTCTGAAACCAGTTGGTGACCGATTGTGAGAAGGATAGGTTATTGAGGACAGAGATAAGTTGTTTGTGTGGGACCATGTCAAATGCTTTAGATAGGTCTAAAAAAGTAGCAGAGGAGAGATAGCCATTGTTTTTATGCTGAAGGATAGTGTTAGTAAAGGAGAGTAAGGCAGTGGTGGTGCTATGGTTTGGTCGGAAACCATGCTGAGTATTGGAAAGGAGGTTGTTAGTAAGGAGGTAGTCTGAGACCTGAGAGTGTATGCATCTCTCTAGTATTTTGGAGAGTGGAGAGAGAATAGCTATGGGTCGGTAACTGGTTAGTTCTGTGGAGGGTCCGCCTTTGTGGAGGGGAATTATATGTCATACTTTTCACAGTGTGGGAACATAACTTTCTGACAGAGATCGGTTAAACAAGATGGATACTGGGTAGGCCAGAGCATCAGCTGTGATTTGTAGGTATTCACTTGGGAGGTTGTCTACTGCTAATCTGGTGGGTTCTTAATAAAGAAAGGCACATGATATGCTCTTTGGCACTGACAATCCAGATTAACCTTATGCTGTAACTGATACTATTTTGAATGATATGGAAGTCATCAGAGATTTAGATATAAAATTGTTAATAGTCTATCTTAGTCCTAATCTTATGGAAGTTCCTCAGATAAGAAACATTTTTAAAGCTTTAGTTATCGGTGACAGTGAGGTGTTAATTCCCATTTATAAAGCAATTAGTTGGACAGTTAGAGAATAAGGTGGCTCTATTTGTGTATAAAACTACACTCAACTGTTCAAAAATATTTTGCTTGAAGAATCAAAGGTATGAAGGGCTTGGATTATTATTATTATTATTATATATAAGCAGGTTGGAAGCTTTATTACTATTTTCTGTAAAATACTAAAATGCAGATTGATATAAATGTCTGTATAATCACACTTTTGCTGCACGTGTTGAAATATATAAAAGGATACATAAAAAAGTGACACAGAATTATAGTATGTTTGTTAATTGGAAAATATATAGATCCATTATCTTCATAGGTTCATAGGTTCATACTAGGCTATCTGCCCAAGGGCATTTATAAGCCTAGCACAGAGTTTTTGTGGCTTTCGCCACCCCTTTAGTTTGAAGAAAACTATGCCCATTATTTTGCTGTGCCTCTGTCAAGCAGAGACACTGAGGTAATCCCTGGGGTATATCTGCGATCTCCCATCCATTGGTCAAGATTTCTCTTGAACACGGCCAGCGAGGTGCTCTGCCTCCATGTACCGGGATTTTGTTCCACAGCATAGGGAGTCTTTGGGTGATGAATCTGTCCCTCCAGCACATCCTATTAATAACAATTTGTTTGTAATTAGTGTTCCTAAATATTTACAAATATTGTATTTCTCTATTTTCCCAATTGTTCATTCCTGTAATTTAACAAGAACATGCAGAGTTCCTTAAAGAAACAGAATCTTGCATTCATCAGTACTAAATTTTACTTCTATACTTCTTCAGATATTAAAACCAGTACATACAAAAGCCATAACTTAAACAGTGGTCATATGACCTTTATTAGCCAGTCAGTACTGAACAGCAAAGTATATGTTTTTTTTAATGTTGGAGTCTAGCAAATTGTTCTTCTGTATTATCCATGAATATTTTTATAGTACTTTGTTGGATTTTACTAATACGGCATGGATTACTTGCTTTTGAGCATTGTGATTTTTGTCTTTTCAAGCCACCCAGCAGTGTAAAGCTTGGATATAGATGACTGTCACTGCTGAAGTGACACCCCAACCCCATATGCAAAATGCCAAATGGGAAAAAGGGGTTGTGGGCAGATGGATGGATTTTGGTTTTTCAGCCCTGACCATGCCAGTTGAGAAAGAAAATCACAAAATATACATATATATATATATATATATATATATATATATATATATATATATATATATGGGTCCCCTTCACATGGTCGACATTTCAATGTCAAAACCCATATGACTAAGACCATATGGTCGGCATTTGAAATGTCTACCATGGAGAACTAGCGTCTCCGTACAGTGCAGAATGGAAAGATTTTAATTTCCACACTGTAGAGCAATGTCGGAGTTGGTATATTAAAGTTGTGGGGGGGTGGAGCCCCCCACAGGGGGTGCAGGGGGGCATAGCCCCCATCCTAGCATCTTTAAAGTTAGTTTTTTTCTTTTGGTCTACTTGTATGTTCGACATTTCAAATGTCGAACATATGGTCTCGGCCATATGGGTTTTGACATTGTGAAATGTCCATCATATCAAGTAGACCCATATATATATATATATATATATATATATATATATATATATATATATATATACACACACACACACACACACAGGCTCTTAAGAGTAGCAAACCAACTAACATGTTATTCAGAGGGGAGTGTGAACTAGACTTCCTAGTGAAAACTCATAGATACAGACAGAACATGCAAACTGCTCACAGACAGGTAAACTCAGTACCCCACAGCTATGAGTAGAGATCTTAAACAATGAGTAACCATGCTCCTGATGTCCCATATTATGCTATTTCTGGCAGCAAGAATAGAGTCATAAAAGCAAAGGTGGACTTCAACACATGCTGGAATGAAGAAAGTGCTGAAAACTCATATGGTTATTAGATGTTTATAAACCAATTACAATGAAGAAGTAAGAATTCTAGGAAAGATAGTCCAGATAAAAACCTCTTGAAAAGCATCTGAGGAATAGTTGTCCTCTGCTGGTGGAATAAAAATTTAAAAATTGTCTCCCTGAGAAGCACTGAAGATTAGGCCTCACTCACGCAGAAAGCCCTTCAAAAATGTATAAATTCTCAACCTCTTTCCTCCAAAATCAGTGACAAAGCCAGAAATAATAAGAGGAAACAGGAAATTATTAGTACCATTAACATAACAAGTAGAGTGCATAAGAGAATGTTGGTTGTTTTGCTGGCACTGGTTCTACGTATTTTTTATTTTTAGATCTATAAATGCATTTATTGTCATTATGTGTTAAGTGTAATCCACAATCTTTTCTACCCAAATTGTTAATTTTAAGGGAGATTATGAACGACATATCAAAATTCTGAGCAAAGGGCCAAGACAAG
Organism: Protopterus annectens; assembly: GCF_019279795.1. Classification (NCBI taxonomy): domain Eukaryota; kingdom Metazoa; phylum Chordata; order Ceratodontiformes; family Protopteridae; genus Protopterus; species Protopterus annectens. The sequence goes on along the minus strand of NC_056749.1, from coordinate 478,624,903 downwards.
TAAGAGGTATGACTCTCAAAGCGTTATACAGTTTCTCCAAGCCCGTTACTGGGACTCTAAGGGATGCAAATTTTTTGAAGTTCCATTCCTTTCTTGATTACGCAGTATGTGGAATAACTACAGACCATCTATGCATATGTATAACATAGGTAAACTGTAATAAAAACACCTATACATGAAAATAAGATTAAAGTGCTTTGTAGCGTTTAATCACTGCAAAATACAAACTAATCTCTTTATATAAACAAAAAAAGAAGTTATGTACTCACCATAACGTTCCATGTGAGTTGTTCATCTCGCCTTCATTCTTACTGATGGGTACGGAGCCGATCCTCGGCTCCAACTCGGCCAACTGCAAAAGCTCGAGGTCTTCAACCAGCTCAAGACCAACTCCCAATCCCATGATGGACCCTGATCTTCCATCAGATCTTGTTTGGTGCCAGCAGACTACCTAGTAGTATAAATATGTCACTCAGAGAGCTGGATAAGAGACAATGCATCATATAAGAAAGGTGACGAACCTCAAGTAGACTGGATTGGGGTTGGAGGGTGGGACGTAAGAATGAAGGTGAGATGAACAACTCACATGGAATGTTATGGTGAGTACATAACTTCTTTATGTGAATTTGTTCTATCTCGCCGTTCATTCTTACTGATGGGTAGCGTCCCAAGCACCATCTTTCTCGGGTGGTTCATGGGAGAATATTCCTCAGAAGTGTGGAACCAAAGGAGGTCCTATCCTTGGAGGCCTTGTCTACTTTGTAATGAGTGATAAAGGTATGAGATCTTGACCGGGTAGCTGCTGCACAAATAGAATCTAATTGCAGAAAAAGCTAATGAGGTTGAAACAGCTCTAGTAGAGTGGGCCTTTATTTTTTGTTGCAAGGGAGCATACTCTGAACTATAAATGAAGGAAATGCATAGCAATCTTGACAAGGTTACTTTTGTCACTGGGGCACCCTTTTTTGACTCTGAAAGGGAACAAAGAGTTGATCCGTTGAGCTGAATTTTTTTGTTCACTCTAGATAAAATTGGAGTTGTCTATGAACATCAAGTTTGTGCAGCATGTGTTCCATCCTATTTGTGTTCTGTGGAAAGAAAATGGTAACTCAATGGATTGGTTAAGATTTGTCTCTGAACAAACTGTCCATCAGTTATAGACATCTTTTGCTCACATCTTGGGCAATTTTTGAAGCCAGACTTGGCTTTTTCCTTCTCTTGCTGAGATATATTTCCAAAGACAAATACTAACTATAGTAAAACACAGCAACAACGCCCTATAAAAAAGAGGGCTCTAACAATAATATGCACACACAAAATAACTAGTAAAGCCTTAAGAAAAGAAGGCTCTAATAAGTTTAGCTAATAATGCAAATATTTATCTGCCCTGTATAAAAAGGACTATAATTTAACAACTAACACACACCACACACAACGAATAATATAGATAAGACAAGAAGGCCTTAAAACACTGCCACTAACATCTAATTATAATACTGGAAAAACAACTAGGTGCCCTGAGAAAAAGAAGGGCTGTAATCAAATATAAATACACTCTCTATGAAATAATCGAGATAAAGAGAAAAAAAAGGGTCTAAAAACATGGCCACTAATTTCTCAGTAATAAACTAACTGAGATAGGGAGAAAAGAAGGCTTATAAAAAAACGCCCTAATAACTAACTATATTATCTAAGTAATATCAGAATAGACTAAACACGCTAACTTTCTAAACGACTTAAATAAGCAACTAAGTTATTTTAACAGCTATAAATTTGAGAAAAATAAAGATATTCACTGGCCAGAGCTTGTGAACGTCCGATCAAGTTGCAGCGGCAAACGAGATCTGGGGGAAGATCAGGGTGCATCATGGGATAGGCATTTGGCCTTGAACTAGTTGAAGACCTCAAGCTTTTGCAGTTGGCCGATTCAGAGCCAAGGATCAGCTCCGAACCCATCAGTAAGAATGAATGGCGAGATAGAACAACTTCACATTACTTATTTTGCATACTCAGTGTACTGTTAATACAAGTAATGCTGGGTGTGAAAGTATGCACAGTATGATTAGTGCAAATCAGAATACTGACAAGAGATGGGAACACAACTGATGAAGAAGGATAGCCAAAGATAAACTCTAACAACATAACACAATCCTATGATTAGAGCTGGATGTGAAAAAAAAAAACAGTCAAGTGAAAAAATGGCACTGATGAGACTTTATGAAAAGAGAGATTCTATAAACACCTAAAACTGATGGACTTCAAAAACTCACCTTTCTGACCAGGTGCTCCCTGTGGTCCAGGTGATCCTATTTCACCTTCCAGACCATTAATTCCTGGAAGACCTGGGATGCCTGGAGGGCCTGGGCTAATTACAGGTACGTGAGGTGGACCTGGAAGGCCAGGATATCCAGGAAAGCCTAAAAATAAAAACACACAATAATAATGTCGGAATGATTCAGCAATGAACTTAGACTATCATGTGCATGTATAAACTTCTAAATTAAAAAAATGCTTCTTACTTACTGCAGCAGTACACTTTTGGTGGGTATGAAGACCAGGCTGGAACTGAAGAGGTTTGAATCTCATCACTACCACCAATGAGAAGGATCAGGCTGGTACCAGAGGAGATATGAATCCCACCACCTCCAAGGGTGTGCACCTATGTATACCAGGGACAGGGTCTATGGTACTTGGATCTACTCCACTGTCCTAAAGGTCTGATGTATATCAGAGGGATGGTCACTAGAGTTACACTACTGGTACCAAACAGGTTAAAGAAAAGTATACCCAAACTTGATTCAATAACTAATTCACCAAATGCAACCTGGCCCCAAGAGCATAAAGGGAACATGTACTGCTTCCATGAGTATAGGCTTCCAACATTCAAATCCAGACTAGGACTACAAACTATGCACTTCTGGAAATGAGTCATTAGCCTAGCACCCCAGGCCCTTATCTTATTGCTCTCTCTGTGAACCACAGTGTGTTTCAGTGTTCCCTATCCAGAGTAACTTCCTTTTTATAAAAATATTTACACACACACACACACACACACACACACACACACACACACACACACACACACACACACACAGATTTCATCCTGGAAAGGTAGTACTGCCACCATTATAGAGATACTGGGCTACACACCAGACACTTACTGCACCTTGCCACCCTTGATTAATAGCTAAATATAAACTATGAAAATGTTAATAAATACAAAATAGTAATGGGCTGAGAGATCTTGGTCAGTTAGAGCTGAACATTACAACTTGACACCTTACAATACTAAACAGTACCCATTCCTCAGATACCTGCCCACAAGACCTTACTCATGAATGAACATATTTTTTTCTTAGACAATACAAATAGCATTGATACAAGTTGCGTATGCAGAAATAAATAATGTAAAAGAAACAGAAAACAATAATCAGTTGCTTAGACAGACTATTTAAACAAGAAATATATCTGAGCTAGTTAAGTATCTTAGTTTTTCTTTCTTAAAGAAATACTTGATAGTCAGATACAAATGTGATCACTGATATTCCAAACAATAGCGACTTCTGATTTCATCTCTCTTCATGTGTGTGTGTGTGTGTGTGTGTGTGTGTGTGTGTGTGTGTGTGTGTGTAGACAGGTATGTATAAATATATATATATATATATATATATATATATATATATATATATATATATATATATTATATATATGGGTCTACTTCTAAATTTTGAACTTTCAGAATTTCGATTTTCTTATGGTCAAGACCATAAGACTGAAATTTTAAAACTTTGAAATTTTAAAAAAAAAAAAAAATATATATATATATATATATATATATACGGAAACCAACAAAACTAATATACAAAACCACGGACTAGTAAAACCAAAAACGGCAAGCAACACTGTAAGCAGAGTCATAGGACCAATAACTTTCCAATAAACGCAGTTTAATAATGAGAATATATATATATATATATATATATATATATATATATATATATATATATATATATATATTTTTTTTTACGTTTTTACCGGGGGAGGGGGCAAGGCCTCTGCACCCCCCACACCCCCTAATAATTAAATATTCCAACTCCGACATCGCAGTACAGTGAGGAAAATGGTAAATATTCCTTTCCGTGCTGCATGGAGATTTACATTTAAACGGTTCGAAGTTTCAAAACTTATATCTTATGGTCTTGTCCATAAGAAACTTGAAGTTGTGAAAGCTTGAAATATAGAAGTAGATCCATATATATATATATATATATATATATAAACACTTCTTCATAGGACCAGCATGCATCCTAGGAGGATCTCTGGCAATGTCATGAAAACTCAGGGGATGCGTGTGTCCAGGCTGACTAAAGAAGTGGGAGTATTTGAGGATGGGATGAAGACTTCGAAGTATGATTTAAGGTCCCAAGGTTGTAAGGAGAGGGAGGTAGTTTCTACCCTCGATGAGGTAACTAGGTTGAGGACTGCTAGAGCGAGGCCATACTACTCGCCGAGGACTGGTGATGAACTGAGGTATGAAGAGAGGATACCATCAAAAGGACGTGTTGATGTTTTGACATCGTATACTAGTGATATTGGTAAAGTGAGGATGATTTTAGAAAAACACTGCCCTATTTTGTTGACAGACGATAAGGTTAGGAATGTGGTAGGTGATGTTCCAAGTTTTCAGTTCAGAAATCGGAAAAATATGAAAAGGATGTTGTGCTACCTTAAGGTGGAGTGTGTATCCCCCATGGATATTATTTGGGGGATGCAACCTTGTGGACACTGTAATTGGTGTAGCTTTGTGAAATGTAGTAACAGATTTATACACTTGGGAACAGGTAGAGTATATGACTTTAAGGTTACAGCAGATTATGCATCTAAATATGTTGTATATTTGGCACATTGTGAGTCGTGCCAATATTTCTATGTAGGGATGACCACTCATATGTTGAGGGTAGGATTAGAGAGCATGTCAATAGTCTGAGGGCGAAGGATTCAGTTAGTGCCCTGTCTAGATATGATTTAACCAATAATATGGTGCATAGGTTTTTATTTATGGTCATTGATAAAGTAGATCCAGGGGATAGGATGGGGAATATTAGGTATAAGGGGGAGAGTAGTGAGCTTAGGTGGATCCTCTGGTTTAGAGCAGAGAAGGGGTTTGGCCTTAATGGGAAGGTATCAGTCAAACCTGTTTTGGAGACTTAGGTATTAATGATTACATTTCTGTCTATGACTGATTTGTAGAGTGGTAGGATTTTGCATATATATATATATATATATATATATATATATATATATATTATGCATGTTATACGCATTAGTGGTTTTATTGTATTGCATTTCTATGTTTTTTTCTATTATTTTAATTTTGTTTTGTGAATATGTATTTTATATATATCTATAGCAGGTTTTAGCTTTTTATTAGATGTGTTCCCTTTGAACTGGTGCATTTGATTGTAAAGATGACATGTGACTCAGAAGGGAACATGTGTTTGATGTACCAGGAAGTGGGGATGCTACGTGTACAGTAACAGGTGCTGTTCATTTGTCTGATGAAAAGCTGATTATGTGAGAAATTTGAAACATATTTAACTGTGTGATTTTATTGTTTTTATATGGTCTGAGGAAGCAAGCGCTTACCTGTACTTGAATAAATTCTATGTTCTTATTGCTGTATTTCGCATGACTGTTTATTTCATAGGTTTCATAGGTTGATACTAGGCTATCTGCCCTAGGGCATTTATAAGCCTAGCCAGAGTGTGTTTGGCTTTCACCACCCTTTTAGATTAGTTGACTGTGCCTCTGTATAGTAGGTCACACAAGGTAGCCCTTTTAAGGTTAGTTTACTGTACCTCTGTCAAGCAGGGACACAGTAGAGATCCCAGGGGTAAACTTACGATCTCCCATCCACTCGTCAAGATTTCTCTTGATTGTGATTTTGTTCCAGAGTGAGGGGAGCCTCTGGGATATGAATCTTTCCCTCCAGCATGTCCTATTTATTTCTGTGCTGAGGTTCAAGTCCCTGGAGCGTGTAGCTCTAAGGAATTTGGATTTCCTGAGGAAAAGCATGTCCATTAATTCTAGGTTGGACATGGCTTTATATGTCAGACACAGATCGCCTCTGAGTAGGCGGTACGCAACTGAGTAGAGCTGGAGTTTCTTTAGCCGAACTGCATAGGGCATCTGTTTGAGCCCCTTGATTCTCTTGGTGAGATATTTTTGGTGTCTTTCCAGTTGCTGCAAGTGTCAGGTAAGGTACATCCCAAATGGAGCATTGTACTCAATTATGGGCCTGATAAGTGATGAGTAGAGGGGCACAATGACCTCTCTTGATCTAGATGTGAACCCTTTCGTGATAAGGTGGGCTATATAGAAGGTCTTTCTAACCACTTTGGCAACGTAATTGTCAAAGGAGAGATCTACTTGGGTCTCCAAGTCCCTAATTACTACTTCCGTACTTAATGGATTACCACCTATGTTGTAATTTGTGGGTACTTTGTTTTTCCCAAAGGGGATGACTATGCACTTTTTGGCATTTAGCTTTAGGCCATGTCTCTGGCACCAGTTATCCGTCTCTGTGAGACCCTTTTGGAGGATGCTTGTGTCAGCCGGAGAGTCGATTACGGCACCCAGTTTGCAGTCATCTGCGAACTTGGTCAGCCATAGTTCACCTGTGTTAATCTGTACCTTGGAGAAATATATACTGAACAAGAGAGGTCCCAAGACTGAGCCTTGTGGGGCACCACTTGTAAATGGTTTAGAGTCTGACATGGCACCTGCTATTCTGACCATGTGGGTTCTATCCCTGAGCCAGTTTGCAACCCATCTTGTGACATAGGGGTTGACATTTAAGCTGGTGAGCTTATTTATGATACCCGAGTGTGGTATTGTGGTGAAGGCTTTTGCGAGGTCCAGGTAGGCTGTGTGGACTACCTTCCCTTCATCTATGGCTTTGGTAACTGTTTCAAAGACTTCGACCAGGTTCAAGAGGCAAGATCTGCCCTTAACGAAGCCGAATTGGTAGGATCCAGTGTCTGGAGGTTCCCAATGTCTTTGTTTATGATTTCCATGATGATACGCTCCATAGCTTTGCAGACCAGGCTAGTCAGGCTTATAGGGTGATAGTTTCCGTGGTCTGTTGTGGCACCACCTTTGTGGAGTGGGACCACTGTTGCTGTACGTCATTCCTTGGGTACATATCCTGTAGTAAGGCTGAGATTGAACAGTGACTTTATATGAGGGTTTAGTTCTTCTTGGAGCTTGTGTAAGACACAGCCCAGAACACCGTCTTGACTCATTGATGCTGTGTTTTTTGCTTTGGAGAGGGCAGCTCTCACCTGTGCATCTGTGATCTCAGGAAGGCTACACTCTGTTGGGATAAACATTTGCTCTTTTGGGGGGAAGGGGGGGGGAGTTTGCACTGAACCTTTCTGCCAGGATGTTGGCAATGTCTGTGGGTTCAGTGTGTTTTTTGTCATTTTGCACTAACTCAGAGCATATCTGGGAGTTGTCTCCCAGGTTTCTGACATAACTAAAGAAGGCCTTGTGATTATCTTTAGTGTCTTGTGCAATTTTTCTTTCGAAGCTGGCCTTAGATGATTTTATGAGGGATCGTAGTTTCTTGCTAGTACTGATCAGTGACGCCTTCCCTTTTTGGGATTTTGCTCTGTCATGTAGTAGCTTTCTCCTTATATTGTATAGCTTATTTATGGCCGGGGTCCACCAGACAGGTCTCCTGTCTTTGGAGGAGTGAGTCTTGGTTTTATTTGGGATAGCATGCTCCATGCATTCCTGTAGGTGTCCATAGAATGCTTTTGTAAAGGATTCTGCATTTTGGGCTGTATTTTCCACTGGCCCGGGGGCTTTGAAGGATTCCACCTCAGTTTTGAGAAGTGTGAAGTTTGCTTTTGAGAAGTTCTTCACCGTGGTTTCCTTGGCTAGGGGTGGGGATGGAATATGGATGTCCAGTGAGATTTGTTTATGGTCTGATCTTACCAGTGAGGGGTATATCTCTGGTGTGGAACATAGAGACCCCATGTTGGTGATGACCAGATCCAATATGTTTTCCCCTCTTGTTGGAGTGGTGACCAACAGTTGTTCCATAGCATTTGAGTTTATAAGTTCTAGGAACCGTTGAGCGAGGGTGTTTGGGCTTGAGTAGTTTTCCAAATCGATGTTTGGGTAGTTGAAGTCACCCAATATAATAGCGTTTGGAGAGATCTTCATATTCTCCAGTGTTCTCGGGAAAGCCAAGTGAGGTTCCTGTGTTTGGGAGGGTGGTCTGTAGCAGGCTACAAATTGAAAGGCAGTTTTGCCCACTGTTAGTTGCACATGGATGGACTCTGATGCTTCGTGCAGTGCCACTAACCTGGAGGTGTGGGTATCTTTGATAAATATGGATCCTCCCCCTCCTTTTGTGGTTCGGTCTGAGTTTTGGGGCCGGAAAGCATGGTATGAAGTATTACCTGTTAGTGCTGGGGTGCTCTCGGGAGCCTTGAACCAGGTTTCTGTTACTGCACAGATATCGATATTCTCCATACTGAGGAGAGTCTCGAGTGCGTGCATCTTGAGGTTTAGACTTCTGGCGTTGAGCAGCATTACCCTTAGTTTTTTTTCCTTTGTGTTGTCTATGGGGGTGGGTTTGTCTTTTGAGCCTTGACTAAAAAAGGCACTATGGGGGAGGCAAGAGCCTTTGCCAGTATTCGAAAACCCAGGGGTGACAGGTGCAAGCCGTCACTAGCGAAGCAACGTGGCTTGCCGAGTATGTCATCCCAGGCTGACAGACACTGGATCCCCTTTGAATGACACCAATACTTTAGCCAATTGTTAAAATTGATCATTTTGTCTTTATACTGTGGCATCATTCTTGGTGAGGGTAAGATGCTACTCAAGGTCAGGGTCATACCGGCCTGGGCTACATGATCAAAGAGCTCCTGTACGTCTTTTTTCATGTAGTCTAGGGAGGTACATCTCAGGTCATTCACACCAGCATGGACAATGACGGAGTCATATTTGTACTTGCTTTGGAGTGACCTGAGTGCTTGTGTTACGTAGCAGATCCTGGCACCCGACAGGCAGCTTACAGTAACCTTCTCCTTGTTCAGCCTGATGAGTGGGACGTCAGTGTGTCTGACAATAGAGTCACCTATTACAAGTGGCTTAGGTGTGTTTTTAGCCTTAAGGGCTGTGACTGTGTGGCACACTGACTTTGTGAGCTATGTGCTACATGGATATTGTTTCGTGGTAGGTGTTTCTTGGATGTCTGCTTTGGAGGTCTCTGCTGCTTAGGCAGATTTTTATTTAGAGCCTCCGAGTATGTTTTTGTGTGTTTATGTGTTTGGTTTGCTGATGCGATAGGTCTATGTGAGACTGTATTTGTGGTGTGTGTGGTTACCTCCTCCTCCTGACAGGTTGTGCCAGTACTGGGTTGAGAGAGCTTACCCTCCAGTTTGGCTATATAGTTGCATCTATCACATATATTTGAGCTTGTTGGGAGGAGGAAAGGGTGGTCTGTATACATAAGGCAGTTGTAACATTGCCTCAAGATTCCCAGATTCACCAGCTGGACTGGAGAGTAAACTCAAAACTGACCTTTAGACATGCCTGAATAATATAGGGAACTACTTATTGACTGATCAGAAAGAACCAATAGGGAGCAAGTGCTTAGAAGGAGTATAAGAGGATGTAGTGTTTTAGTTTGTGTTTACCTATGAGATTATTTATATGAGCAAGTGCAGGGCTTTAGAATGAAAATAGAGTGCTTAATTAGAGATTTAGAGCAGTTCTAAGGGAAAAAGTGAAGAGCAGACTTTGTGGAGCCGGGAATACTTTAAACCTGTTTAAGCGGTGCTGCCCGACGCTGCTCTGTGCGTAAGACTGTGCAAAAAGAGAGTTGCAGGGTTTTAAGAGAGATAGAGATCAAGGAGTTTGGAATTGACCCAAAATGGCCAATAAAACTATAGCTTCTAAGCAGTAACCACTCCTACAGGGACAGGTAGGCTGCTCAGTGTTATCCACTGCCACTGGTGAACACAGAGACTTCCCTTTAGCCCAAGCAAGCACTGGCCTCCAAGAAACTTACAAACAGTTCAGAAGAGCAAATCTGTAACTGAACTGTCTTAAATTTCAGAAAGTGGGAAAAAAGCAAGATTTTTTTTGTTTTTTCTTTTTTGTTTTAGTTTAAAGGTAGCAGAGATACACAAATAGCAAAATATTCACATCAGTGCAATAAATGACCCCACACTTGAGTGCTAGGCCAAAGTCAGGTAAAATGCAATTTTAAGAGAAAAAAACGATTTTAAATTAAGCGCAACACAGGAAATGCAGTAAACAGGCTCTAGATGTGTTCTAAATACTGCTTCTAATACAGATATAAACTTTAGCAAGCCGGAAAACGCTGAAAAGTAGGCGGCAAAGCAGTAATTCTAAACCAAAAATCAGAAGAAAATACTTAAAATCTCAAAAGTGGCTCCTTTCTTCTCTCAGTGTTTTCTTCCCTTGGTAGGTGCTTTTATTTTGCTACTTGCTTGATTTTGTTTACTTGCAGTCGTACGTTTGCCTGCTTCGTGTTTTTCTTTGTGGTCTCACGTGAGGGATTAAGAGCAAACAGTATAAACCGGCAAGAATCAATGGCAGAACGCTTCACAAAATACTTCCCTCTGTGACATTTATAAACAAAAAGTGTGGAGAATGAAGTGACTGATAGCTTTTAAAGCCATTTGTTCTTCACAGGGACACATTTATGCCGGTTGTCTATGTGGTAGCATTAAATGTTTTATTGTCTTTTAAAGGCTCTGAAAAGCAGTAAAACACTTTACACTCCTACACTTGTTTTCTGTAAAGTGTTGCATAGCTTTTCTGATTTTTAACTGTGGTCATCTATGAGCCTGATAAGTCTGGTCACTTTTCAGTTCCTTTAAAGACTTTATGAAGCAAGATTTGTGATATGTGGGAATTGTAAACTGTTTTGCACAATTACAAGACACTTCATCACTCATGTCCAGACATTTTACACTGCAAGTCAAGTATTTGATCATTTTTTTAAGGTTGGATAATGTAATTCAATGCTAAATGTAACACAAACTATGGGCCTCAACAGAGACCATAAATTAATTTGCCACCTATCAATTAACTCCATAGACCCTATGAGCAAACCATTTGTCTAAATTAGCCTTGAACTTATCAAAACAAGAGGCATTTCTAGCCCCTAGTGGTAATTCTTTCCATTATCTAGCAGCCCTTTGATGAAAACATTGCTTCTTCATGTTTGTACCAAAAATGGAGTTATTCAAAAAATTGTATTATTCCTAGTACCATAACTATGTCATCTTAACACCATGCCACGTATAGCTAACATAACAATGTCATTCATGCATTTTTTTATACAATTATGACGTCACCTCTGACTAACCTGTACTGCACTGAGTACAGAGACAGTTGCTCCTATTGGTTCTTATAATTTAGATGTTTAAATCCATCTATCTGTTTAGTATAATATTTCTGAATTTTTCCAGCCTAGTTAACTGAGAAAAAAAAGCAACAGAAGCAACTCCACAGTATTCTATATGTCTTATAACAGTCATAAACAGGACTTAAAACTCCCTCATCATAACTTGAAATACTGTGTAAAATGTCCCTAATAATGGCATAGCACTTCTTAGTGTCCAGTAAAAAGATTGTCCTCCTTCCTTCATTGGTTATCTACTATTAATACTAAATCCCTAACCTTGTTCTCAATACTTAATATAGCACAAATCTAGAGAATATGGAAAACATGGATTATTACAACCAGAGTGTAATACTTTATATTTACTGGCAATAAATCCCATGTTCTTACTTAGTGCTCGAGTGTAAAGGGTATCTAGATACCCCTGTTGTGCAACTTGGACTTTTACCAAATTAATGACTGACCCTATTCTAATCACATCAGCAAACTTACTAAGTAAAATATATCACTTTGAATTAGAAAGTCAAGCATGAAGATATTAAACAGCAAGATCGCAGCAATAAACTATGAGGAAACCTCACAACTACCTTCTTGTCCTCAGTGTTAGGCTTGAAAAACCTCTCAGTTAACCAGACAGTAATCCATTTAATTACATCTTGTTTTACAGTTTATACATAATGGATAACATTTCTTTATGTTGCATAGGGTCAAATGCCTTGGATAAATTCAGATAGATTACACCGACTGATAGGTCTACATCTACTGATTCCCATACATTTACAAAGAAACTTAATAAATTAGTCAGATGTCATCAACCATGAGAAAAGATGTGCTGAAAAATGTCCATTGTTCTACATAACTTCTCTGTTATGCAACAAATCACTTTTTCAAAGCACTTTGCTATAATACATGTAAGAATAATTGGCTGGTAGCTATACACTGTGCAATTGTTATCTCCTTTAAATAAGGGAATAATAACAATTGTTTTCCATAAACAAATCCTTCCTCTTTTCCACATTGAAATAACCACTTTATACAATATAATACAGACACACTGATTTTTGTCATGCAGTAAAAATTAAGACTGTCAGACCTAGCCACAGAATATTGCCAGTGTTGCACTTCCTAACAACTTTTCTTTGTAGTTTAGTCATTATTCATTCCTTCACTATTTATACTCCAGGGGAGAAGTTTGGCTTCCACTAACAACGACAGTACTGTCAAGAGCTGATTAGATATGACCCCTATCTCAGACCATCGTGCTTTTTAACTCTTGATTTCAGTGTGCCTTCTGCTCTTCCTCCCATTGGTTGGAAATATCTTTAAGTCTGATAAAGTTAAATACCTTTAAGGCATGGGATGAAGAGTGGTTTTGAGTGTATTTGTTCATTCTTCACATATCCTGTTCATCGAGTATCCTGTATACCCCCTAGTGTGCAAAGTTTTTGTTTACAGTTAACTTTGTTCTTTGGTAGGAGTTTTTTTTTTTTTTTTTTGAGGTTAGAACAAGGAATATGAGCATTTAAATTAAAAGATAAATGTTTTATTCAAGTACTCTAACATAAACATAGGATTACAGAAAGTTGCTAGTTTATTGGCCTTGAGGCCCTTATAAGCCTATCCTGCTTAGACAAATCAGCACCCAATACCCCTGTCCAGCAGGGACAAGGGTGGAATCCCAGAGATGTATTTTCTATTTCCCATCCAGTTATCCAGGTTGCAATTAAAAACGGGTAAAGAGTTACTCTGCTTGACGTGGAGAGGGAGTGTATTCCACAGATGGGGTGGTCTTTGGGAAACAAATCTGTCCTGCAAACAAGTCATATTGATGTGAAAGACCAGGTTGAGGCCTTGCCTATGGGTTACTCCAGTAGAGCTTGACTTGCAGATATGCACTAGTCCCATAAAGGTGGGGTCCGAGATTGCCTTGTAAAACAGACAGAGGCCACCTCTGAGAAGTCTGTATGAAACTGAGTAGAGGGATAGGGCTTTTAGCCTATCTGTGTATGGTAGATTTTTGAGGCACTGGATTCTCCTTATGAGGAACCTCTGTGGTCTCTCCAGCTGCTTCATGTGATTTGCGAGGTACATGCTGAACGGGGCGTTGTACTCAGTAATGGGCCTTATAAGGGAAGAATACAGGGATGAAACTTGCAAAACAACAAACACAAGAAATTGGTAAAAACCACAGCACCAGGCTAGACAAGCAGTAAAATCCAAGTTATTTTAATAACAGTTAGCGCTTTCGTCTGGTGACCATCACCAAACTTCATCAGACACAGATAAAATCAAACAATACAATTTTATACCCAGCAGCCCTCACTTAACCAAATTAGTTAACAATTTCCGTTTCAAATGTTCACATAAATTCATTTGAATTCCTGTACATAAAATTTGATGTCCAATTAGAAATAAACATATAAAATTGTAAAATTCCTGAATTAAACCCATACATCACTGCAAGTACACACTTGATCTTTCATATACTTTAAGTTTGAGTGCGTTTGGAATTGAAACTGTGTCATTCAAACCTGGCGGACAAGAAGAATTTAAATACATTTGCCACCAAGTTTCCCTTGTCTCAAAATATACTTTCCAAGGACCCCCTGTTATCATGTTTCACTTGTTGCAAGACCACAAATTTAAAAGAATGTCGTGGCTATATTTTAATATGCCTGTACAAAGCATTTTTCTCATTACCCTGTCTAATTTCATACCCATGCTCATATATTCTCTGCCCCAATTTACTCTGCATTTTACCCACGTAAAACGCTGGGCACTCTGAACATAACGCTGCATAAACAAAGTACAGTTGTGTACACTTACCATAAATGTAGATGTTCGAGTGTATTCACTGTTGCAGTCATTACATTTGGGTTATCTCCTTGCAGTAGCCCTCAGTCGGCCTGATTAACAAAGTCTTGGGTCCTGCATCAGTTGCTGCCCCTTCTTCCATGATGTAAGGTAGTCAGGGATATGAAGCATGCAGTCAACGCCATTACATCAGTTTTTCTTGCCCCAGATGTCAGGTGCACCCCTAATGGGAAGCAATTAAATCTATAAATACAAGGATATACCTCCAACAAAAAAGCAAATACACCAAAAAGCTTTTTGAGCATAGCAAGTGAGAGTAGAGGTATAGCCAAAAGAAGAAAGGGGGCTGGAGGGAGGATAACCAGGACTGCAACAGTGAATACACTCGAACATCTACATTTATGGTAAGTGTACACAACTGTACTATGTTCTTCATGTTTCACTGTTACAGTAATTACATTTGAGTAGATTCCCAAAGCTAAGGTTGGGAGGAGGAATTTACATATAATTAGGACCAGCTATAAGGCCCTGCAAGACTGCAGTGGCAAAACCAGCTCTGGATTTAGAGAAAATTGGCAAATGATAATACTTGGTGAAAGTATGTACAGAAATCCAAGTAGCAGCTTCTAGGATGTCCCTAGTAGGGACACCCTTGAGAAAGGCTGTAGAGGTAGATGCAGCCCTAGTTGAATGGGGTCTGATGCCCTGTGGGATAGGTTTTTCATGGTGCTTATAGCAGAAATGAATGCAGTGGCCTAGCCATTTTGAAATGGTTTGTTTTGACATAGCTTTCCCCTCTGTTCCTGCAGCAAATGCCACAAGCAGTTGTTCAGATTTCCTTTGAGGTTTAGTCCTGTCCAAGTAGAATCTAAGCTGTCTGTGCACATCTAAAGAGTGTAGTATCCATTCCCCTTTGTTCTGTGGGTTAGGAAAGAAGGTAGGCAAATGAATGGACTGATTAACAGCCACTCTGGATACCACCTTGGGCATGAAGGAGGGATTAATTCTAAGGGACACCCTGCCCACATGAAAGATGATGAAAGGTTCCACTGCCATAAGCGCCTGTAATTCAGATACCCTTCTTGCAGAAGTGATTGCTAAAAGGAAAGCTGATTTCCAGGAAAGAAATTTTAAATTTGCAGTAGCAGCTGGCTCGAAAGGAGGAAGAGTGAGTTTCTCCAAGATGAAGTTAAGATCCCAGGCTGGAGTTGGAGCTCTCCTGGGTGGCCTTAAATATATGGCCCCTCTGAGGAAAGTACAGTTGTGTATACCTACCATAAATGTAGATGTTCGAGTGTCTTCACTGTTGCAGTCATAACTGTCGGGTACTCCTGCCGGCAAGCAGCCCGAGGTCGGCCAGAATATCAAAGTCTGGGTCCGGCGTCGGCTGTTTCAGCCAGAACCCTGACGTCAGAGTGCATGGGTATAAAGCTGACAGCCGACGCCATCTTCTCCAGCCTTTCTTGCCCCTGATGTCAGAAACCCCCATAAAACCAAAAGGTGTCCCAAGGGAACCACAAATACACCAGAAAGGTAGTGGAAAAGGAAACACAGTAAGCAAATAGAAACAAGAGGGGTCTGGAGTGAGGGAAACACCGACTGCAACAGTGAAGACACTCGAACATCTGCATTTATGGTAGGTATACACAATTGTACTATGTTCTTCGTGTTTCACTGTTGCAGTCATAACTGTAGGGTAGAATCCCAAAGCTGAGAATACGGGAGGAGGTTATGAAGTAGAAGGAGCAGCTAGAAGACCCTGCAAAACAGCAGAGGCAAAGCCTGCCCTAGACTTAGAGTACAAAGGGAGGTTATAGTGCTTGGAAAAAGTATGCACAGAACTCCAAGTGGCAGCCTCCAGAATGTCCTTGGTAGGAACTCCTCTGAGAAAGGCTGCTGAAGTGGCAGCTGCTCTAGTAGAATGAGTCTTGACAGTATCTGGAATCTGTTTTCCATAAAGAGAGTAACAATATCTTATTCCATGAGCAATCCATTTGGAAATAGTTTGCTTAGAAATGGCTTTACCAAGAGAACTGGAAGCAAAAGAAATAAGCAATTGATCTGATTTTCTGAAACTTTTAGTTTTGTCCAGGTAAAAACGTAGTTGCCTGTGTACGTCCAATGAATGCAAAATCCTTTCCCCCCTATTTTGGGATTTTGGAAAAAAGGTAGGAAGGTGAATGGTCTGATTTAGAGCCACTCTAGAAACAACCTTAGGCATAAATGTAGGATTGGTCCTCAAGGAAACTCTGTCCTGATGGAAAATGAGGTATGGTTCCACGGCCATGAGGGCTTGTAACTCAGACACCCTTCTGGCAGAAGTCAAGGCCAACAAGATAGCTGTCTTCCAGGATAAGAACTTAATGTCCGCAGAGGCAGCAGGCTCAAAAGGAGGCAAAGTAAGCTTTTCCAAGACATAGTTGAGATCCCAAGGAGGGATAGGAGGAGTTCTAGGAGGTTTTAAATTCTTAGCTCCTCTCAGAAATTGTCTGACCAACTGATGGGAAAAAATGGGAGGATCACAATTGAAATGTGCTGAAATAGCAGAAGCATGAATTTTAATGGAAGAAAATGAAAAACCTTTAATCAAAAGGTCTGAGAGATAAAGTAAAATAGATGAGATATCAGGTATTAAAGGATCAGAGCCATGATCCTGCATCCAAATGCAAAATCTTTTCCATTTAGAAGCATAAGATTTCCTTGTACTAGGACGCCTAGCTTCCAAAAGAACATCCAAAAAGTACAGTTTTGTACCTACCAGAAATGTAGATGTCCGATAGATATGCAACTGCAGTCATAACATATGGGTTGTCCTGCCTCAGGCAGCCCTCGGTCAGCCGGATTCCAAAGTCTGGGTCCGACGTCGGCTGATGTCGCATTTCTCTCCGACGTCAGAGCGGCTGGAGTATATAAGCATCAGCCGACACCATCTTCTTCAGTGTTTCTAGCCCCAGATGCCAGGTGCCCTCCAAGGAAGGCTGTAATCAAATTGGAAGACAATAATAGGTTTCCAGACAATAAATAAGCAATAAACAGATACACCATAACAGATATCCCCAGCTAAGGATAACAGGGAGAGGAGTGGACCCAAGGCATAGAGGGGAAGGAGGGAGGGAAAACCCGACTGCAGTTGCATATCTATCGGACATCTACATTTATGGTAGGTACAAAACTGTACTATGTCCTTCAAGAATGCAACTGCAGTCATAACATATGGGTTGAATACCATAGCTTAGCTGGGGGAGGTGGTATGCTCTAAGAAAAGGATGGTGTAGCTATCAATCCCTGCAGGACTGCCGAAGCAAAGCCTGCTCTGGATCTGGAATATAAAGGGAGGTTGTAGTGTTTGGAAAATGTATGCATGGAGCTCCATGTAGCAGCTTCTAGAATGTCTTTGTAGGCACCCCTCTTAAAAATGCTGTAGAGGTGGCTGTAGCTCTGGTGGAGTGTGGTCTGACATTGGCTGGCACACACTTTCCATGGAAGGAATAACAGAATCTGATGCAATGTCCAATCCATTTTGAAATTGTCTGTTTGGAAATTGCTTTTCCTTGTACTCCAGGGGCGTAAGCTACAAAAAGCTGATCAGACTTCCTACTGGTCTTGGTTCTGTCTAGGTAGTAGTGAAGTTGTCTGTGTATGTCCAAGGTATGTAACAGTCTTTCCCCTTTGTTCTCAGGATTGGGAAAGAAAGTAGGCAGATGAATTGCTTGATTTAAAGAAACTCTAGATACCACTTTTGGCAGAAAGGTAGGGATGGTTCGGAAGGAGACCCTGTCTCTGTGAAAAGTTATGAACGGTGGTATTGCCATTAAGGCCTGCAATTCCGAAACCCTTCTTGCTGAGGTAATGGCCAGCAGGAAAGCTGTCTTCCAGGAAAGAAATTGTAAATCCACAGAAGCTGCTGGCTCGAAGGGAGGTAGAGTCAATTTTTCTAGGACAAAATTGAGGTCCCAAGCTGGTACTGGTGCCTTTCTTGGGGGCTTTATATTCTTGATTCCTCTAAGAAATTGCCTTAACAAAGGATGTGAAAACACAGGTGGATCAGTGTTGTATCTAGCTGAGATAGCTGAAGCATGTATTTTTATGGAAGAGTATGAGAGTCCATTATGTAGCATGTCTGCCAAGTATTCCAGAATGAGTGGAATGCTCAAAAGTGATGCATCATGACCCTTGTTGGTATTCCAAATGCTGAATCTCTTCCATTTGGCTGAGTAAGCCTTTCTGGTGGATGGTCTGCGGGCTTCTGTTAGTATCCGCTGAACTTCCTTGGAAAGAGGTAAATTGAGGTTATTTATGGGATTTCCCAAGCTGTTAGCTGTAGCGTCTGGATGTTGGGATGAACTGTCCTGAAGTTGTGTTGAGTCAAAAGTTGGGGCCATTGTGGAAGGGCCCATGTTTTGTTGTGACAGATGCTCCGTAGTAGTGGGTACCAGTGTTGTCTTGGCCAGTCTGGAGCTATTAGGATCCCCTTCGGCTGCTCTGCTTTGATCTTTAATAACACTGTGGTCATCAGTGGCAGAGGTGGAAATGCATAAATTATTAGGGAGCTCCAGCTGAATGAGAGGGCATCTATTTTCCATGCTTGTGGATGATATGTCCTTGAGCAGAACTTTTGTAAGTGATGATTGAGGTGGGAGGCAAATAGGTCTACGTCCGGCCTGCCCCATGTCGAGGTGAGTCGTATGAAGATGTCTGGATGTAGCCTCCATTCGTGGGGGTCTAGGAAATTCCTGCTTCGACTGTCCGTCAGAAGATTGTCTTTGCCTGGAACAAACTGTGATTGTAACTGTATGTTTAGACCCAGTGATTTTTCCCAAAGATTCATTGTCAGTCTGCAAAGGGGGTAAGAATGAGTGCCCCCCTGCTTGTTTATGTACCACATCACAGTGGTGTTGTCTGTCCGTATTAGTAGGTGGCCTTGTTAAAGTTGTTGCCCAAAGGCCTCGATGGCATGCATTACTGCTAGCATTTCTTTTTGGTTGATATGCAGATGTGTTTCCTTTGGAGACCATTGCCCTTGAATAC
The DNA here is from genome assembly GCF_019279795.1 of Protopterus annectens. Taxonomy (NCBI): domain Eukaryota; kingdom Metazoa; phylum Chordata; order Ceratodontiformes; family Protopteridae; genus Protopterus; species Protopterus annectens. The sequence continues at coordinate 478,605,609 of NC_056749.1, read as the reverse complement.
ATCTGCCCTCCATGTGCGCCCCCCATCCAAGGTCTGAGGCGTCTGTGGTCATGGTCTGTGTTATCTGAGGTTTTTTGAATGACATACCTGTGTTTGACTGGCTTACTGTGGCCCACCATAGAAATTCCTTTTGAAGACATGGAATGAGTGGAATAGTTGCTTCTAGGTTGTTGCTGTGTTGAGACCATAAGCTTTTTAAGTACCATTGAAGCTTTCTCATGTGTAGTCTTGCTAGTGGAACCAGGAGAATGCAGGATGCCATGTAACCACTCCTTGCAGTCATCTGGGTGAGCTTTGCTAAACTTTTGAAGTAATGAGTTAACTTCTTTTGCTTGTCTTCTGTCAGGTAAGCCATTTGGGAAGCTGTGTCTAGTTTGGCTCCTAAGAAGGTTATTTGCTGGGATGGCTGAAGTCTTGACTTTTGAAAGTTGACTGTGTATCCCAGAGCCTGTAGCAAATGTATGACATAATTCAAGTTTTTTGTCAGTGTTAGTTTGTTGTCCGCTTGTATGAGGCAATCGTCCAGGTACGGGTAGATTTGAATCCCCTGGAGCCTGCAATGAGCAATTACTGATGCCAGGCATTTCGTGAATACTCTGGGCGCAGTAGATAAGCCAAATGGCAATGCTGAGAATTGATAATGCTCTGGCCCTGCAAGAAATCTGAGGTATCTTCTGCAGCTGTGTCTGATAGGGACATGCAGGTATGCCTCCTTGAGGTCCAGAGTAATCAGCCAAGACCCCTTGCCCAGCATGGGAAGGAGTTGCTGTAGAGTCAGCATTTTGAACTTTGGTACTATAAGAAAAGTGTTTAAAGCGGACAAGTCCAGTATTGGTCTCCATTGAGTTTCTTTTCTTGGAACAAGGAACAGTCTTGAATAAAACCCCTGACCTTGCTCTTGTTCTGGAACTTTTTCTATTGCTTTGATCTGAGCAAGCAGAGAAATTTGCTTGATAGCCTCTGCCCTCTGGTTTTGTGGAAGATTTGGCATGCCTTGTTTTCTTGGCAAGGTATGAAAATGGAACCTGTAACCATGGTCTATAATATCCAAACTCCATTTGTCTTTTGTCAGTTTGTGCCAGTTTTTTGAAAACAAAGATAACTTTCCGCCCAAAGGAGCTTCTGTTTGCTCCTTGGTCAGTGGAACTAGAGGAAAGTCATTGAGATTGTCCCTGCGGGGCAGGAGAAACCCCTGTGTCACTTCTTTGGTTTGCTGGTTGCCATTGTCCTCCCCTGTAGGATCCTCTGTATTGCCCTCTTCCTCGGGCACGCCTGCTTTTGCCCCTTTGAAATCTTTCAGGATTAGGAAAGGACCAGTTTTTAGAAGGCCAGTTCCTGCTGAATCTAGGCGGCTGAACCTGGAGGAAATCTTTGACTGTCTGAACTGACTTGGCTTTTTCCTCAATGGACTTTAACACATCTTTAGCATTAGCACCAAAAAGCTTGTTCTTTTCCAAGGGTGCGTCAAGAAGTTTTGCCTTAACATGATCTGGTAAAGGTTGTTCTTTTAACCATGCATGTCTACGAATGACCACCCCTGTGATAGCTGCCCTACATGAAGCCTCCAATGCATCATATCCACACTGTAGAAAGTGATTGCTAACCTGCTGAGAATTATGCACAGCCTCCTGCAAAGACTTACTATCTAAAGGTTCAGGAGAGGCCAATCTTTTCTGTAAATCATCTAACAGGAAATCCTGATATTGAAACATGTGAAAGTGACAATTGAGAGCTCTCATAGATAAAGTAGTGGAGGTGTAAACCTTCTTCCCCCATCTCTCTAAGGACCTTGCTTCCCTGTTGGAAGGCAAAGGGTTTTTGGAGGTGGTAGCTGAAACCCCTTTAGGCCCTTGGGAGATTGTTTCTAAATCAACAGCATGGGCCCTAAAGAAATGAGAATGGGTTTCTGGGACCCTATAGTATCTGTCAGGCTTGACAGGAGCAGGAGGCAGAGTATCAGGGGTAACACTGGAGTCAGAGTATAAATCATCCAAAACATCAAGCACAGGAGGTATAGCTAAGGGTCTGTGTTGGGGCTTTTTAAGGAAGGTTCGAAGGCGCTTTCTGGAATCAGAAAATTCTTGGCCTTGCCACTTAAAATGCTCCCTCATGGAATGCAGAACTTCCCCAAAAGAAATATCCTCAGGAGGAGAGGCCGAGGGAATGGAGTCCTCTGCATCTGAATCCTCATAGGTCTCGAAGGGCTCTTCCTGGCTTTCGGAGTGAACAGAGTCCTCAGAATCTTCATCTGAAGGAATTGGTTCAGAGGGTTCAACCCTGGGCCTCTTATCAGGAGGAGGCTGGGATCCTCTCTCAGAATGGGCCTGGGAACCTCTGATCAGGGAAATTAAATCTGCGGCCATAGACATGATTTGAGTTTCAGGAGTAGGCTGAGGTAAGGTTTTAGCAGTAAGATGTTTGGACTTGCTGGCTGCCTTAGCATGTGTGTAGGCCTTGATAGACATGGACATGGGAGGCCTAGCCACTCCACGTGCAGGAGTGACCTTGTCAACATCAATGGTCTCGGGCATTTCCTCGGTTTCAGTATCCGGAGGAAAATCAGTAACTGGCATTGGAGTGGCCTCCGGTATCGGAGGTATCGGTAATGCGGTGTCTTCGGTTCGGAGCGGTGGAATAACCACCTCAGAGGGAACCGGGGCACTCGCGGTTAGCTTTGGCGTGGTGTCGGAGGAAGACGCGGGCCGAGGATGTCGGTCCCGGTCTTTTCGTTTCTTAGGAGTCTGCGTTGTCGGTTGTTCCGACGGCATTGTATAATCAAATTTTTCGCCAAAAAAGTCTTCAGCGAACTCCGCCCGGCGCCTGAGAGTGCGCTTATTGAAGCGAGCACAGGCGGCACAGGCCGAGACGTCGTGGTCTGGGCCAAGGCAAGGGAGGCAGTAAGAGTGGAAATCCTTATGAGGTATTTGTTTACCACAAGACAAACAATTATTTACTTTTTCAGTAATTTCTGACATCGGCTGAGGCAAGAAAAGGTACCCAATGGGGTACTTAGCCTTTTTGATGACTTTGGTTTCGAAGAATACAGGAGCTGACCGACCAGTACTTGCGAACTGCTTCTGCTTCGGGCACCGCACGGCAAGAAAGACTGAAGAAGATGGCGTCGGCTGATGCTTATATACTCCAGCCGCTCTGACGTCGGAGAGAAATGCGACATCAGCCGACGTTGGACCCAGACTTTGGAATCCGGCCGACCGAGGGCTGCCTGAGGCAGGACAACCCATATGTTATGACTGCAGTTGCATTCTTGAAGGACATCTTGTTTAGGAAGAGAAGAAGGAATCAATTGCCTTTGATGAGCCAAGCTGCTAGACAGAGAGTCTTGATTTGAGAGTGAAATACCTGACCCTGATGCTGGGACAGTAGAGAATGGGTCAGAGGAAGACTCCAAGGAGGGGCCGAGGAAAGGTGCAGTAGAGTAGGGTACCAAAACTGACGAGGCCAATTTGGAGCTATCAAAATGATCAGTCTGGGTTTGTCTAGCTTTATCTTTAGCAATACCTGAGGCAGAAGAGGAAGAGGAGGGAAGGCATATCCCGAAAGATTTCTCCAGCTGAAGGACAGGGCATCCACTTTCCAAGCTGTCTTGTGGAAGGACCTGGTGCAAAAGAGGCAACTGATGGTTGAGATGGGATGCAAACAGATCTATCTGAGGACAGCCCCAAACTGCAGTTATCTTGCTGAATAAGTTGGGGTCCAACATCCATTCGTGAGGATCCAAAATGTTTCTGCTTAAGCTGTCTGCTAAGAGATTTTGTTTTCCTGGAATGAACTGTGCCTGAAGATCCAGATTCAAATTTAGGGCTGTATCCCATAAGGTCATGGCAAGTCTGCAAAGTGGGTAAGAGTGAGAGCCCCCTTGCTTGTTTATGTACCACATGACTGTGGTATTGTCTGTTCGAATTAGCAAAGGTCCTGGCTTCAAAAGGGTCTGGAAGGCTAGAAGAGCATTTTGGACTGCTAACATTTCTTTCAAGTTGATGTGCCATAGAAGGTGTTTGTTTGTCCAAGAACCCTGTTGGCATTTGTCTAGAAAATGAGCTCCCCATGCATAATCCAAGGCATCCGTGGTTATGATCTGAGTAGGTTGAAGTAGACGAAAGGGCTTGCCTTCGTTCAAAACACACGCCCTGGACCACCAAAGGAATTCCTTCTGGAGGCAGGGAATCAGTGGAATCATTGTATCCAGACTGTGGCAATGTTGAGACCATACACTCTTTAGGTACCATTGAAGTTTCCTCATGTGAAGCCTCACATTTGGAATCAACAGGATGCAAGAGGCCATGTAGCCCAGAGCCTGCAGGAATTTCCTTGCAGTGAGCTGAGTCAATGCTGCCAAGTTCTTGAAGATTGAAGCCAGCTGTAACTGTTTTTCTGGAGTGAGGAAGGCCTTCTGTAAACTTGTGTCCAAAAGAGCTCCCAAGAAGGTCATTCGTTGAGAAGGAATCAAATGTGACTTTTTTGTGTTCACTGAGAATCCCAGTAGTAGGAGAAGACGTTGAACAAAATGTAGGTGTTGAAGTAGAAGGTCTTTGCTGTCTGCCTGAATTAAACAGTCGTCCAGATAGGGGTAAATCTGAATCCCCTGAAGTCTGCAGTAAGCCACTACTGGAGCCAGGCATTTGGTAAAAACTCTGGGCGCAGTAGATAAGCCAAATGGCAGTACAGAGAATTGGAAGTGTCTCGAGCCTGCCTTGAATCTGAGGTACTTTCTGCAATGTTGCCTTATGGGGACGTGTAAGTAAGCCTCTTTTAAGTCCAATGTTACCATCCAAGCATCTTGTGAGAGCATTGGAAGAAGTTGTTGAAGTGTAAGCATCTTGAATTTTGGAATTTCCAAAAAGGTGTTTAATATTGAGAGGTCCAGAATAGGTCTCCAGGAGTTTTGTTTTCTTGGGACCAGAAAAAGTCTTGAGTAAAAACCTTTCCCCACCTCTAGAGGTGGAACAGGTTCTATGGCTCTTAAGGCTAATAAAGCGTCCACTTGATTTAAGGCCTCTGTCCATTGATGTTTTGGCAGATCTGGCCAGCCGGAAGGCCTTGGCAGAGTGTGAAAGTGGAATCTGTAACCTTTCAAAATCACGTCTAACACCCATTTGTCCTGGGTAATGTGAGTCCAATTTTGGTAAAAAAGAGAAAGTTTTCCTCCGAGAGGGCATCCAGGGAAGGAGGACCTGAAGACCAACAGAGGGAGTCATTGAGTCTGCTTTCTTTGGGTTTGAGATCTGTCTTCTCCCCTTCTAGGTGAAGAAGCAGTCCACTGTCTAGATCTGTAAGAGGCCTGAGCCTGCGCCCGACCTCTGGAGCGTCTATATCTTCCCCTTTGAGGCCTGTCAGAGGAGGGAAAGGACCAATTTTTGGAGGGCCAATTTCTGGAAAATCTAGGAGGCTGTACTTGCAAGAAATATTTTACAGTCTGCATAGACTTGGCTTTTTCTTCCATCTTTTTAATAACCTCCTCAGCCTTAGACCCAAATAAGACATCATGCTGAACAGGGGCATCTAGCAATTTTGCCTTAACTTGTTCAGGTAAATTCTGCTCACGAAGCCAAGCATGTCTCCTGATAACAGTACCAGAGGCAGCCCTGCAAGAAGCCTCTAAGGCATCAAAACCACAATGTAAACTATGTTTGCTAACTTGTTCAGTAGCATGCAACACATCCTGTAATTCCTTGTCCTCAGCACATGCAGGAAAGGAAGAAATCCTTTGTTTTAAAACAGATAAAAGAAACTGTTGATACTTAAACATGTGAAACTGGCAATTTAAAGCTCTAATAGAAAGGGTAGCTGAAGTATAAACCTTTTTGCCCCACCTGTCCAAGGCACGAGAATCCTTTTCAGAGGGGATAGGATTCTTAGAGGAGGCGGCCTTAGCAGCCTTGGAACCCTGCGAAATGGTTTCAGGATCAGCAGAAGGGTTCTTGAATAAGAATTGATGGGAATCAGGAACCCTGTAAAATCTATCAGGCTTAGAAGGAGCAGGCGGCATGGAATCAGGATTCAAGTTAGCTTCAGAAAAGGCATCATCCACAATGTCCAGTACAGGAGGAATAGCTAAAGGCCTGTGCTGAGGGAGAAGAAGAAATTCCCTGTGTCTCTTTTTGGAAGCAGAATAATCCTGACCTTCCCAATGAAAATGCTCCCTCATCTCATGCAAGGTTTCCCCAAAAGAGAAATCTTCAGGGGGAGAGGCAGAGGGAACAGAATCCTCTGCATCTGAATCCTCATATGGAGGAAAAGAGTAATCCTGATCAGAGGAAGAAACAGAAGATACAGAAGCCTGATCAGAGGAATCATAAGGGATATCCTGTCTAGGCCTTTTGTCAGGAGGAGGGTGAGAGCCCCTAATCATAGTTAATAAATCCTCAGCCATCCGAAGTAATTGCTTCTGAGTCTTAGGAGTTGAATCCGAAGAAGCTTGAGCAGAAAGTCTGGGTTTAACAGGAGTCTTTGACTTAGCTTTTGTCTTTGTGGAAATAGTAATGTGTGAAGGCCTGAAGACCCCCTCAGAAGCCGGTACCTGCACAGTGGTTCTGGATCCATCTGAAGGAGCGACGTACGAAGGTCCTGCAGCAGACAAATTACTAGGCCTAGTTGGCTCACCATGTGAGTCCGTGTCGGCCATCGGTTCTGAAGTGGCGGACTATAGGGGCTGCAAAAGTGCCTCACTGACGACTGCCAAACCCGAAGCTGGCCCCGGCTGCAAAGTATCCTGTTTGGACCTCGGAGGCCTGTCCTTGTCTTTGCACTTCTTCTGTAATCCGGTAGTCGGTAAAGTATCCGACGACATTCTATAATTAAATCGTCTACCGAAGTAATTCAAGGCCCAATCGTACCTGCGCTTGATAGTGCGAGAATTAAACCTGGCACAGAACCGACAACAAGAAACTTCGTGGTCAGGGCTTAAGCAAGGTAGACAGTAAGAGTGGAAATCTTTATGAGGAATTTGTTTTCCACACGATACACAATTATTAACTTTTTCTGACATCGGAGGAGCAAGAAAAAAGTTTCAACGGGTACTTAGCTTTGAGAAGAGAAGTAGAAAACTTCGGACCGACGACAATCACACCACATTGTCTTGAAAACGCCAACCAACAACTAGCGAACTGCTTTGCACCGCACGGCAAGAAAGACTGGAGAAGATGGCGTCGGCTGTCAGCTTTATACCCATGCGCTCTGATGTCAGGGTTCTGGCTGAAACAGCCGACGCCGGACCCAGACTTTGATATTCTGGCCGACCTCGGGCTGCCTGCCGGCAGGAGTACCCGACAGTTATGACTGCAACAGTGAAACACGAAGAACATCTGCTTGAGTAGTGGGTGAGAGAAGAGGGGAGGCTCTGTGCTATAATGAGTTTAAATGGCTGAGGCATGAATTTTGATGGAGGAAAATGACAAGCCCTTATGAAGCATCTCAGTCATATATTGTAGAATCTGAGGTAAGTTGGGCACTGCTGAGTTCAATCCTTGAGATTGGTTCCAGGCACAAAATCTTTTCCATTTTGCAGCATAAGATTTTCTAGTACTAGGCCTCCTTGCCTCTAAAATGATAAACATCACTGCTTTACTGAGGGATGGTAAAGGAGAGATTAGGTAATTAGCCAGGCTGCTAGGTTCAGGGTTTGCAGCTGGGGGTGCAGAATCTGGTTCTCCTGCTGAGACAACAGGGAAGGAGTCTGAGGCAGGTGCCATGGAGCCAAGCATGACACACTGCGCAAGAGTGGGTACCAGTGTTGGCGAGGCCAGTCTGGTGCACTTAAAATCATCCTTGGCTTGTCCTGTTTGATCTTTAGTAGTACCTTGGAGAGCAGAGGCAGAGGAGGAAAGGCATAAACTGACAGAGTTTTCCAGCTGAAGGATAGGGCATCCACTTTACAAGCTAGCTTGTGGGGAATTCTTGTGCAAAATTTGTCCAGTTGATGGTTCTGGGGGGAGGCAAACAGGTCTATATCTGGGCTCCCCCATTTGCTTGTCAACATGTTGAAAATCCTTGGTTTCAGTTTCCACTTGTGTGGGTCCATGAGGTTTCTGCTTAGTCCGTCTGCCAGTGTATTTAGTTTTCCTGGCAGGAATTGAGCTTGTAGATTCACTTGGTATCTCAAGGCTGTGTTCCACAATGCCATGGCTAGTCTGCAGAGGGGGTAAGAATGTGTACCCCCCTGCTTGTTTATGTACCACATGAAAGTGGTGTTGTCTGTCTTTACCATTAGTTGTCCTGGAAGAATGTGGCCCTTGAAGGCTGTCAGAGCATTCTGTACAGCTAACATTTTCTTTTGATTTATGTGCAGGTGAATTTGACTTGGGTTCCATTTGCCATGAATGCACTTCCCTGCCATGTGAGCCCCCCATGCATAGTCTGATGCATCTGTTGTTAAGATTTGGGTTGCAGGGGGTAATGTGAATGGTAGTCCCCTGTTTTGGTGGCAGGCCTCTGCCCACCAAAGGAACTCTAGGCGTAGGCAAGATATGATAGGAATCCTTGCTTCTAGATCTTGTGAATGTTGACACCATAGGCTTTTGAGATACCACTGTAATTTCCTCATATGCAGCCTTGCATATGGAATTAGAAGAATGCAGGAGGCCATGAATCCCAAGGCTTGCCGTATTTGCCTTGCAGAGAGCTGGGTTTTTGTGGCTACTTGCTTGAAGTAGGTTGTCAAATGAATCCGTTTCTCTGGAGTGAGGAAAGCCATCTGGGAAGTTGTATTCAAGCTTGCTCCCAGGAATATAATTTGTTGACAGGGTACCAGGTGTGATTCCTTTTCATTTATGATGAACCCCAGACAAGTCAGTACCCTTTAATCAAAGGCCAGATGATTCAAAAGAATTTCCTGGCTTTCTGCCTGAATTAGACAATTGTCCAGGTATGGGGGATATTTGAATATTTCTTAGCCTGCAAAACGCAATAACTGGAGCTAGGCACTTTGTGAATACCCTGGGTGCAGTAGATAAGCCAAAGGGTAGTGCAGAGAACTGATAGTGCATGTAGCCTGCTTTGAAGCGTAGGTATCTTCTGCAAGACTCCCTGATAAGGATGTGCAGGTATGCTTCTTTTAAGTCTACTGTTGCCAACCTTGCATCTTCGCCTAGCATAGGAAGCAGCTGGTGAGGAGTCAGCATCTTGAATTTTGGAATCACCAGAAAGGTGTTTAGAGTAGAAAGGTACAAGATAGGACGCCATGTATTGCCTTTTCTGGGTACCAGGAAAATTCTCGAATAGAAACCTTGTCCCTTTTCCTCTTCTTGTACCAACTGAATAGCCCCCAGCTTTAAAAGAGAGAGTACTTGATTTTGGACCTCTGCCCACTGATTTGGGGGTAGATCTGGCCATCCACTTGGTGCTGGTAACATGTGGAAGTGAAATCTGTATCCTTGGGACACTATATTTAAAACCCATTTGCCCTGGTTAATGAGTTCCCAGTTTTTGGCCTGCAGACCAATCTTTCTGCCTAAAGGAGCATTCAGTTGGGAAATGCTTGGAAGTTTTAAAAGCAAGGCATTGAGACAGTTTTCCATAGCAGGGAGTCTTACTACTTCCAGATTTTGGTACAGAAACCCCCCACTGCTTAGTCTTGAGTGTCCCTTGGGACTGAAACCTGGGGTTTCTGCTGTGTCTGGGTTTGGCTTGAGAAGACCTGGAAGGGGCTGGAAAGGACCAATTTTTAGAGGGCCAGTGCCTACTAAATCTAGGAGGCTGAACTTGTAAGAAATCTTTAACAGTTTGCATAGATTTAGCTTTATCTTCCATCTTTTTAAGAACTTCATCAGCCTTGTTGCCAAACAGGCGGTCCTGATTTAAGGGAGCATCCAACAATTTAGCTTTAACACGATCAAGCAAAGATTGCTCCTTAAGCCAAGCATGCCTTCTGAGCACAGACCCAGTAAGAGCAACCCTGCAAGAGGCTTCTAATGAATCAAATCCACATTGCAAACTATGTTTTCCAACCTGTTCAGCAGAATGCATTAAATCCTGTAATTCTTTATTTTCAGCACAGTCAAGAATCAACATAATTTTCTGTTTAAGCAATCCAATAACATGTTGTTGATACTTTAACATATGAAACTGGCAGTTTAAAGCCCTAATGGCCAAGGTTGCAGAAGTGTAAACCTTCTTACTCCATCTATCCAGCACCCTAGTGTCTCTATCAGAGGGGGTAGGATTTTTAGCAGTAGAAGCCTTAATACCCTTGGGTCCCTGTGAAACAGTCACTGGATCCGCAATAGGATTTTTAAAAAGGAACTTGTGTGAATCAGGAACCCTGTAATAACTGTCAGGTTGTCTGGGAGCAGGAAGCAAAGAATCAGGGGCCAAACTAGATTCTGAAAAGGTATCATCAACAATGTCTAGTACAGGAGGTATAGCTAAAGGCCTATGCTGAGGCAGGAGTAAGAAATCCCTAAACCTCTTTTTTGAATCAGAAAAATCCTGGCTTTCCCAGTGGAAATGCTCCCTTACCGAGTATGTAAGGTCTCACCAAAAGAAAAATCCTCTGGAGGGGAAGCAGAGGGAATACAGTCCTCTGCATCAGAATCCTCATAAGTAGATAAGGGCAAATCCAGATCATCAGAAGAATCAAAAAAATCAGAATCCTGGTCAGGATTCATAAACAACTTCAGTCCTAGGTCTCTTAGAAAGGTGGGGGGGGGGGTTGGCTTCCCCTGATTAGAGTTATAATATCTTCAGTTAATCTTATCATTTGTTTTTTAGGCATAGAGGCCTGAGCATGCAGCCTGGGCATCGGTTTCTTAGGCATGGTTCGAGATTTTGGCCTAAATGAAGAAGGAGGCATCGGTTTAATATGCCAGTCCGTAGACCTGAATACATCCTCACGAGCCGGTGCTTGCATAGCGGCTCCAGTCCCATCCAAGGTAAAGACATCCGCAGGTCCCACAGTTGAAGCATCTCACGGCATACCGGACTCCGAATGGGTCTCAGTAGAGGCCTGCAAGTCAGAAGTAGCGGGTATCAGGGGCTGAAAAAACGCCTCACTGAGTACTGGCAAACTGGCGACTGGCTTAGGAGAAGTGCCGTCGGCAGCTTTGGACCTCGGTGGCCTGTCTCTGTCTTTATCTTTGCATTTTTTCAGAATCCCGGTAGTCGGATGGTTAACTGACAACATTTCTGGATAATTAAACTGAGAACTGAAATATTTAGAGGTGAAAATATACCGATGACGGATAGTGCACTGATTAAATAAAGCACAAAACCGACAGCAAGGTACGTCGTGGTCAGGGCCTAGGCAAGGAATACAGTACAAAGTAAAATCTTTGTGAGGTATTTGCTTTCCACCAGTAATGCAATTATTAACTTTTACTGACATTGGAAGGAGCAAGAAAAAGTTTCCCCAATGGGGTACTTAGCTTTAGTTGAAGACTTTGGTTCTGAAACTCGAAAACGAAAATTTCAGGAGTAGGCCGACCGGCACTTGTGAACTCCTTCTGCTTCGGGCACTGCACAGCAAGAAAGACTGATATAATGGCATCAGCTGCATGCTTTACACCCCTGACGACCTGACATCATGGAAGAAGGGACAGCAACCGACGCAGGACCCAAGACTTTGTTAATCAGGCTGACTGAGGGCTACTGCAAGCGAATAACCCGAATGTAATGACTAACAGTGAAACACGAAGAACATCTGTACATGAATGGCAATTGTATTTTCCTCTTATATAAATCTTTTTGTCTCTTATCTGAACAATTGTTGTAGACATCACATGACTACACTGGGAACACATCCTACATGGTTCCATCTTACCTTGTATGTTACTGTTATTACTTACTTCCAAAACTGATTTCATATTATTCCCTCTCCAGTATACAGTCGTAGGTTGTTCCCCTAGAACCACCCTCATATCCTGTTCCTGAAAAATAAAGTTCCATTTTTCTTTCTAACAATGTCCTGCACTATCCCCATATTGCTTGAAAAAGTCATCACAAAGGTGCAGAAACATTTTTTATCCAATCTATCTGCATCATTATTAGACAATAACTCGTAATTCACAGATAGAGTATTAATATTCAGATTACTCATCTCACTATCCCTGGGCTTCACCCCCCCCCCCAGGGATGTTATGACCTCCTTGTCCCTGGATGAGATACTGTTACTTATGAGGTGGGTCATGCAGAAAGCTTTCTGTACAATGAAAGCAACACGGTGGTCAAAAGTCAGGTTGCTATCAATTTGGGTGCCCAAATCCCACATGATGATTGCATGTTTAGGACATTGTTATTACTGTGATAATTTGTGGGGAAATCACTATCCCCAAAGGGGATGATGATGCCTTTTCTGGTATTCAGCTTGAGGCTATGTTTCTGGCACCAGTCAGTTGTTTGGTTGAGACCCTCTTGGAGGATGTCAACATCACTACAGGAAATGATGACAGTGCCCAGCTTGCAGTCACCTGAAAACTTGGTCAGCCATAGCCCACTGGTTTTGGCCTGCACCTTAAAAAAATATATGCCAAATAACAGAAGCCCCAAGACTGAACCCTAGTGTACTCCACTCCATACCGGCCTACTGCTTGAGGTGGCTTCTCCTATTTTGACTAGATGGGTTCTATCAGTGAGCCAGTTAGATACCCACCCAGTAACATACGGATTGATGCCTAGTTGAGAGAGCTTATTTATTATGCCTGAGTGGGGAATAGTGTCGAAGGCTTTGACCAGGTCAAAGTAGGCAGTGTGCACAATCTTCCCCTCATCCATAGCTTTGGTGACTGTCTCAAAAAAGTTGACCAATTTTAAAAGACATGACCTCCCCTTGATGAAGCCAAACTGTGTGGGATTGAGTGTTTGGAAGTTGCCAGTGTCCTTATTAATGAGGTCCATGATAATCTGTTCCATGGCCTTGCAGATCAGACTAGTTAGGCTGATGGGTCTATAATTTCCCAGATCAGTGAATGCTCCACCTTTGTGTAAGGGGATGACAGCGTCTGTCCTCCACTCGGCTGGGACAAAGCCAGTACTCAGGCTTTGGTTGAATAGGGCAATTAATGGTGCTGCAAGTTCCTGACTGAGGTCATGTAGGATGCAGCCTGGGATGTTATCGGGTCCCGTGGATTCTGTGTTTTTTTGCCGTTGAGGGATCAGATATAAAGGGAAGGGGGCAGGTACTGGGAATATCCTGATTTACTGATGGGGAGACAGAGGGGTGAAATTTTCCCTGAATCTGTCAGCCAGCAAGTTTGCTATAACTACGGCATTTGTATATGTAGTGTTCTTGACCATTGGTTCTGAACAGATCTGGGTGCTTCCTTTGAGAATGCGGACATATGTGAAGAAGGCCTTATGACTGTCTCTAGTAGATGTGGCCAACTTGGACTCGAAGTTTGTTTGGAGGATTTCACTAGTGCTCTTATTTGCTTGGTCAAGCTACAGAGACATTGCTTTCAATTGGGCACCTGCTCCTTCTTGGTCCTGGACAGCAATTTTTTTCTTGACCGCTTTATGGTCAGATCTTACCAGGGAGAATGATAATGCAGAGATGCTGCAGTGTTACTCGTGTTGGTTAATACCAAGTCCAAGATATTATCACCTCTACTGGTGGGATCAACTAGCTGTACCAAAGCATTTGTATTGACAAAATCAAGAAATCTCTGGGCATTTGTGTTCTGGCATGAGTACTTCTTCCGGACTATGTTTGGGTAGTTAAAGTCACCCAGGATCAGGGTAAAGGGTTGAATCTTGATAGATTCAGAGAGGTCCAGATAAGCAGACTGGGCATCTTGAGTCAGATTTGGAGGTCAGTAGCTAGCTGAGTTGTAGAGGAGTCTTGTCAATGGTTAACTGTACCTGAAGTGTCTCCTGTGCATCATATGGCTTGACCAGCCTGGAGGTGTGTATATCTTTAATATATATTGATACTCCACCTCCTTTGGTTTTACTACCCACAGTTTGGGGTCTGAATGCATGACAGGATGAGTAACCAGGTAAGGCTGGGGTGCTTTCCGCAGCTTTGAACCAGGTTTCTGTGACTGCACAGATGCCAGCATTTTCCAGGGTTAAAAATGCTTGTAATGAGCGCAGTTTCATGTTTAGACTCCTAACATTTAGCAGCATGACCTTTAATTTGTGATTTGTTGAAATTTATATGTTGGTAGTTTTAACCTCATCACTTTTTCTAAAAAAGGCACTATGGGGGAGGCAAGAGCCTTTGCCAGAAGCCTGAAGCCCAAGTGAGACAGATGCAGGCCATCTCTGGCAAAGCATCATGGTCTGTCAGTCATATCGTCCCAGGCTGTCAGGTACTGGACCCCCTTGGAATGACACCAGAAACTAAGCCAATTGCTACAATCATTTCTGCTTGTACTGAGGCATCATTCTGAGTGATGGTAGAATGCTGCATAAGGCTAGGGACATACCCGCCTGAGACACATATTCACTGAGCTCAATCATGTCTCTCTTCATATAGTCCAGGGAGGTACGTCTCAAGTCATTCACACCAACATGGATTATGACAGCCATAACAGTACCTGGCGACAAGAGTCAACATGACCGAATCATCTAGAGCCATATTTTACACCACTGAGTGGCTAGCCCTGCCACTGCATGCAGTCTGTGATCCATGTTCTCCTATCTTGGGGATACTTCGCACCACAGAGGGGTTCCCAGTGGGAGTGGGTGTGAATCAGGGTTCAGCTCTGAGCCCACTGCTGTTCATACCGGTGATGGACTACATCAGCAAACAGGTTGGAAGGGATGGATCAACAAAGCTGCTGTATGCAGATGATGTGGCAGTACAGGCAGAGTCTGAGCTAGAACTTCAACAAAGGATAGGAGAATGGAATGCAAATCTGAAGGCACATGGGATGAAACTAAGCACAGATAAGACAGTGGTAATGGCAGCAAATTGGGGAAATCAGAAGAAGCTGAAAACAGAGATAGAAGGGAACATAATGGAACAGGTAAACTGCTTCAAGTAACTGGGAGGAGTAGTTGAGGAGAAGGGTAGTCTGAATGAAGAGGGCAAAGCTAGAATCAGAGGGACTGCGGCCAACTGGCATAGAGTATCAGGTGTAGTCTATTACAGAAGCATGCCAAAGAAGATGACAGAAGCTGAAAAGTAAGGTGTACAAGACAATGGTGCAACCAGTACTACTGTATGGTACAGAAACCTGGGCAGTAAAGGCAGAACAGTTGAAGAAGCTAGAGGTGATGGAAATTAAGTGCCTGAGAAAGATGGCAGGATGCACACTGTGGGACAGCCAAAGAAATTAATTCATAACAGCAGAAGCCAAAGTAGCTCCAATTGCAGAAAAGATCAAACAGAACAGATTACGGTGGTTTGGGCACATGAGTAGAAAAGCATAAGAGAATCTGGTGAGGAAGATTTGGGACAGACAGGAAGAAGGTAAGAGGAGGCGAGGATGTCCAGCAAAGAGGTGGATGAACTGTGTGAAAGAAGATCTGTGACAGTCAGGCATAAGTGTTGCAGAAGGCAGGAGTGTGGCAATGAATCAAGAGAGCTGGTGACAGCTAACAATACCCCAACCCCATGTAGAAAAATAGGAAAAGGGGCTGATGATGATAACAGTACTTGTTGCTGAGAGACTTGAGTGCATTTGTGATATGGTGGATTCTGGCCCCTGACAGACAACTAAACATGACTTTCTACATATCCAGACTAATATGTTGGGTTTATGGTTAAGCCTTAGTGGTTGTGAGACACAGGTGTGTGAACTATGCATGGTATGTGGTGTGGAGGGCTGTGGAAATTGTGTGTGTTTTTGCCTCGGAGGTCTTCTTTGTTTGGGTATGTTTTTGTTGAGGACATCCACATATGTAGGTGTGTGTTGTGTAGGTGTCGGCAGTGTTTCAGGTGTAGTGATTGTGTTGCCAACCTTCTCAGTGCCAGATATACTGGTCTGTGAGGGAGAGAGTATAGACTCTAGGTTCCTAATGTAATTGCATCTCTCACAAATTGTGTTCCTGAGTAGTAGTAGTAGTAGTAAGTGGTTGTTTGTGTACATAAGGCAGTTGCTACACTGTCTCAGGATGCTCATATCAACCAGAGTGGCAGGAGAAACTGTAGGAAATCGTCCATCGATATTTGTCAGAATCTGAGAGAGAAAGGGCAGGGAGAGCTAAGGGGTAAGCCTAAAGCCCAAGTGCTTAAACCAAAACCAAGAGACTTAAAAAAACACAATTTAAACAAGCTATAAACAAGCAGTAATAAATGCAACTGAGAAGATACAATTGAACAATTTAGAGAACAGGCCGCAGCAAGTTGCAGAAAAAGCAAGAGAAAGAAATAGAGTAGGAGGAGGAAACACAAATACAGTAAAAACAACTGAATAAAGTGTTTTTTTTTTCTTGTAAAGTGGAAAGGGAGAGAGGAGGAACAACATTTTAGAATACAGTTTGTGGCTTAAATATCTAAAAGCCAGAACACAAAATATTATTGATTACTCCATAGCTATTAGATTTTAAAAGTTCATGTTTAAAGTTGAAAAAGATGATGTTTATGGTACAATCCTATGAGTCTCTCAGGCCTTAGTAAAGACAGCCAAAGTTATGGCCCAACAGCAATTCATATCGGGTATTCATCATTCAGAAATGTGAGCAGGGTGCAAGACACCAGGAGTGTACTAATCTTTTTTTCGGGTACATTTAAGTGTGTTGTATGCCTATTCTTGTTCTCTGAATGTCTAAAAATTAAAAGCACTACACCCTCACTCCCCAGTGGCCCTTGTTTTCAATTATAAAGGAATTCCCAATATTATTCTAGCATGTCCAAAGGTCAGTTGTCAATCTCCTCTCCGGTCCAGCTGGTGAATCTGGGAATCTTGAGGCAATGTTACAACTGCCTCATGTACACAGACAACCCTCTCCTCCTCCCAACAAATTCCAACACATGTGAGAAATGCAACCATATAGCCAAACTGGAGGCTAAGCTCTCTAAACTCAGTACTGGCATAACAGGAGGAGAAGGAAACCCCACTCACTACAATTCCAGTCTCACATAGACCTACCACGACAGCAAACCAAACACATAATCACACAAAAACATACTCGGAGGCTCTAAATAAAGATCTGCCTAAACAGCAGAGACCTCCAAAGCAGACACCCAAGCAACTGCTACCCCAAAACAAAACACGTGCAACACATATCTCACAAAGCCAGTGTGCCGAACAGTCACAGCCCTTAAGACTAAACAACACACCTGATACACTTGTAATAGGTGACTCTATCATCAGGCAGACTGATGTCCCGCTCACCAGGCTGAACAAGGAGAGGGTCACGGTGAGCAGCCTGTCGGGCGCTAGGATCCGCCACATAACACAAGCACTCAGGTCACTCCAAGGCAAGTACAAATATGACTCAGTCATTGTCCATGCTGGTGTGAATGACCTGAGACGTACCTCCCTGGACTACATGAAAAGAGACATAGAGGAGCTCTCAGAGCATGTAGCCCATGCTGGTATGACCCTGACCTTGAGTAGCATCTTACCCTCACCAAGAATGATGCCACAATATGAAGACAAGATGATCAATTTCAACAATTGGCTTAAGTACTGGTGTCATTCAAAGGGGATCCAATGCCTGTCAGCTTGGGATGATATGCTCGACAAGCCACGATGCTTCGCTAGGGACGGCTTGCACCTGTCATCCCTGGGCTTTCGGATATTGGCAAAGGCTCTTGCTACCCCCATAGTGCCTTTTTTAGGCAAGGCTCAAAGACAAACCCACCTCCATAGGTATCACAAGGGATAAGAAACTAAGAGTAATGCTACTCAACGCCAGAAGTCTAAACCTCAAGATGCATGCACTCGAAACTCTCCTTAGCATGGAGAACATCGATATCTGTGCAGTAACAGAAACCTGGTTCAGGGCTCCCGAGAGCACCCCAGCACTACCAGGTTATACCTCATACCATGCTTTTCGCCCCCAAAACTTGGACCGAACCACAGAAGGAGGGGGAGTATCGATATTCATCAAAGATACCCACACCTCCAGGTTGGTGGCAAAGCACGAAGCATCAGAGACTATCCATGTGCAACTAACAGTGGGTAAAACTGCCTTCCAGTTTACAGCCTGCTACAGACCACCCTCCAAAACACAGGAACCCCACTCAGCCTTCCTGAAAACAGTGGAAAATATGAAGGTCTCTCCAAACACCATTATATTGGGCGACTTTAACTACCCAAACATAGACTGTGAGCATTACTCTAGCTCCAACACCCTAGCCCAAAGGTTCCTAGAATTTATAAACTCAAATGCTATGGAACAACTTGTTACCACTCCCACAAGAGGGGAAAACATACTGGACCTGATCATCACCAACATGGGGACTCTATGCTCCAGACCAGAAGTGTATCCCTCACTGGTAAGATCAGACCATAAACTAATCTCACTGGATATTCACATCCTGACCCCACCCCTGCCCAGAAAACCACAGTGAAAAACTTCTCTAAAGCAAATTTCACACTCCTCAAAACTGAGGTGGAATCCTTCAAAGCCCCCGAGCCTGTGGAAAATACGGCCCAGACCGCAGAATCCTTTATAAATGCATTCTATGAACACCTTCAGGAATGCATGGATCATGCGATTCCAAATAAAACCAAGACCCAATCCTCCAAAGGCAGACGTCCTGTCTGGTGGACCCCAGCCATAAACAAACTATACAACAGAAGGAGGAAGCTACTAAATGATACAGCAAAATCCCAAAAAGGGAAGGCATCACTGATCAGTATTAGCAAAAAACTACGGGCACTCATAAAATTGTCTAAGGCCAGCTTCGAGAGAAAAATTGCACAGGACACTAAGGATAATCACAAGGCTTTCTTTAGTTATGTTAGGAACCTGGGTGGTAATTCCCAGATATGCTCATAATTAGTCCAAAATGACAAAAAATACACCGAACCCACAGACATTGCCAACATCCTAGCTGACAGGTTCAGCGCAAACTCCCCCCCTCCCCACCAAAAGGGCAGATATCTGTCCCAGCAGAGTGCTGCCCCCCCCCGACATCTCAGATGCTCAGGTAAGAGCCGCCGTCTCCAAAGCAAAATACACAGCATCAATGGGACCAGACGGTGTCCCGGGCTGCGTCCTACATGAACTCCAAGAAGAGCTAAACCCAAACATAAAACTACTGTTCATTCTCAGCCTTACTACAGGATATGTGCCCAAAGAGTGGTGTACAGCAACAGTGGTCCCTCTCCATAAAGGTGGTGCCTCAACGGATCCTGGAAACTATCGCCCCATAAGCCTGACTAGCTTGGTCTGCAAAGCTATGGAAAGGATCATCATGGACCTCATAAATAAAGATATTGGGGACCTACAGACACTGGATCCTACCCAGTTCGGCTTTGTTAAGGGCAGATCCTGCCTCTTAAACCTGGTTGATTTCTTTGAAACAGTCACCAAGGCCATTGACAAGGGAAGGTGGTCCACACAGCCTACCTGGACCTCGCTTAAAAGCCTTGATACAATACCCCACTTGGGCATTATAGATAAGCTCACCAGCTTAAATATAAACCCCTATGTCACTAGCTGGATTGCAAACTGGCTCAAGGACAGAACCCACATGGTTAGAATTGCTGGAGCCATGTCAGACTCCAAACCAGTTACAAGTGGTGTCCCACAAGGCTCAGTCCTGGGACCTCTCTTGTTCGGTATATATTTCTCAGAGGTACAGGCCAACATGGAAGGACTGTGGCTGACCAAGTTCGCAGATGACTGCAAACTGGGCGCCATAATCGACTCTCCAGCCGACACAAGCATCCTCCAAAAGGGCCTCATAGAAACAGACAACTGGTGCCAGAGCCATGGCCTCAAGCTAAATGCCAAAAAGTGTATAGTCATCCTCTTTGGCAAAATAAAGTGCCCACAAATTACCACATAGGTGGTAATCCATTAAGTACAGAAGAAGTAATTAGGGACCTGGGGACCCAAGTTGATAGCAATCTCTCATTTGATAACCATGTGGCCAAAGTGGTTAGAAAAACATTTTATATAGCCCACCTAATCATGAAGGGATTCACATCTAGATCAGGGGAGGTCATCGTGCCTCTTTACTCATCCCTCATCAGGCCCATAATTGAGTACAATGCCCCTTTTGGGATGTACCTTACCAGACACCTGCAGCAACTGGAAAGACCTCAAAAGTACCTCACCAAGAGGATCAAAGGGCTCAAACAGATGCCATATGCTGCCCGGTTAAAGAAACTCCAGCTCTACTCAGTGGCATACCGCCTGTTCAGAGGCGTTCTGTGCCTGACATATAAAGCCATGTCCAACCCGGAATTAATGGACATGCTGCACCTCAGAAAATCCAAATCCCATCGAGCTCACGCTCGAGACTTGAACCTCAGCACTGAAATAAATAGGACATGCTGGAGGGACAGATTCATAACCCAGAGGCTCCCTTCACTCTGGAATAAAATCCCAGTCCAGGTTAGGCAGAGTCCCTCATTGACTCTCTTCAAGAGGAATCTTGATGAGTGGATGGGTGATCGTAGGTTTACCCCGGGTATCACTTCTGTGTCACTGTTAGACAGAGGCACAGTATACTAACCTCGAAAAAGGGCATAGCAAAATAAATTTAAAATGGGTGGCGAAAGCCAAACACATTTTGGCTAGGCTTATAAATGCCCTAGGGCAGATAGCCTAGTATGAACCTATGAACCTATGTACAGCATATTCATTCTTTTGCCAAGTGTCTCTATTTACTTACTTTGTTCAAGGCCCAAAGGTCTTACTTTTTTCCCTCTTTACCTTACAATACATGGGGCAAGCCACATGGGCACTGCAAAAAGGAAATGCACTTTGAGCATGATGGTCTTTTACTGGAGTTTTACACTGCAGATCCTAGGCAGTGGTTGAGATATCAGTAGATATCAGCAATGTGACTTCGTCCCTGATTCCTCTTTTGTCTCTCCTGGTTTAGTGCAGCTGTAGTGATTTCTATAAAATATAAAAAATACCTCATAAATGGATTTCTTTCACCCCATTTCTGTATTAAATGCTAATTACAGTCTATATTTGACTGGCTATATTTGACTATCTGACCAAGAAAGATGCAATTTCTGGTTCACTCCCTAAACCTCCTAGACCACTGTGGGTTTATCAGGCCATATCAGTTGACAGTCACTATCAGATGGGCAATGTATGAGCTGAACACAGCAGGAGGTGCAAGACTAACCCTTTGTGATATTAGCCCTTAATGCAGAAAAGGCATCTGAAAAAACAGCGAGTATCCAGAACTTTTCTATTACAGGAGTGGTCTGCATTTCCATACCTGGGTTCACTGAACGTTTGGAGAAACTATGCTACAACCATGTTGTTAAATGAAGTGGGTTCATGCCTTTCAGGTACACCTGCTATGACAAAACATATCAAGACACTGGTGCTTGATATGCCCCCTTGATTTTTCAGTGATTCTTGAGCCTTTAGTGCACCAAAGAAGGCAGCGTTGAGATGAGGGGACTGGGCAGGGCTACCCTTTCCTTGTTTGTGGATGACTTCCTTATTATTTGTAGGGATCCGTCAGTACTGCTAACAAATACATAGAAGATACTACAGCAGTATGGATGGTTTTCAGGGTTTAAGGCTAACCGCACCAAGTCAATGGGCTTATATTAACTTTGGTAAGAAGCTGATGGTTATATTATAAAAGGCAGGCAGGAATATGGAAACCAATTGCAATGCGATATCTGTTTTCTGCTAAAAGACAAGATGAAACCAACAGATTTCTAGCTATGTTACATGTGATATGTTGTATAGGAGTTTGATTTACATCAGCTCCTATATGGCTATCACGTGATGTTTTAGGTGGCAATGTTGACTCAAATGTCTCGATCATTTGGATCGACATTATGGAGTGGTCGGGATTCCGGATTCGATGGTTTACTTCGATACTGCGAACGGAAATTGTTTTGCCTTTTCCAATATTGATAGTAAACCGTATTAGCAAATTTAGATAAGTGTAGGTTTGAGGGGCAACTGAAAGAATAGTAGTTACTAATGACATAGTGGAGCAATAAACACTTTATAAATAAAAATATCAGATGCAATTATGTGTAATGGAAAAATGAGTTACAGAGAGAGCCTCATGTTCAATAGTCTTGTTAAGGCCATATTTGTTTGTTTATTAGGGGAAAGGGTGACAGACAAGAAATCAAGACAGAATAGAGAACAGAAGCACTATAAACATGGGGATAACTAGTAATACAGTGTGAAGGAGATAAGTGCCTGCAGTATTAAACAAAGCATGTGCAACAGAAAAGGAGGAATGCGACCAACAGAATGACAAATATTCAGGACTTTTTTGCCTAACAAAAAAGTAGAATTATACTCATTCTGAACCAACTAAACAAGAAATAACCACCAAACTGTTTCTCAACATAAACTATGTACAATAATACTGATGGGGGGTGGAGTTCAGCTACTACAGCTTTGAGGAATTCGAAAATCTACTGATTTGGGTAAGTGCAACTTACATAATTGTACTTTGTTCATCGTTACCACTGCTGCAGTAGCCTATAAGGCTATATGGGTAAATTATCAAAGCTTGACCAACCTGGAAGGAAGAAGGATATGGATTGAGGAATCCCTGGAGAGTGGTCCTAGCAACACCAGTACTGGATCTACAAAAGGAATACACATTGTAGTGTTGTGCAAAGGTATGTACAGAGAATCATGTAGCTGCCTCTAGAATGCTTCTAGAGTCAATGCCTTTCCAATATGCCATTGAAGAAGACAAGACCGTCATAGACTGCCTTGATACTGCCTGGAACTAGTTTACCACAGTGTGTATAACAGAAGATAACAGCCGAGGATAGCCATTTCGAAATAGTCTGTTGTATATGGGTTTTCCTTTCTTATCCCAATATAAGAAATAAATAGCTGACCAGCTTTTCTAAAAGACTTGGTTCTGTCAAGATAGTACCTAGCTGCCTATGCATGTCCAGAGTATGTAGAATCCATTCTCCGTGATTCAAAGGGTCAGGAAAAAACACTGGGAGATTGATGGCTTGATTCAAAAGAAACTCTGAAAAAGCCCTGGGCATGAATGAGGAATTTGTTCTTAAAAGTCAATCTCTCCTTGTGGAAGACAATATAGGGTTCACCTGCCATGACAGCTTGCAACTCAGGCACTCTTCTTGCAGATATAAGAGCAATGAGAAGAACACATTTCCAAATAATGAAACATAAATCTTTCTGATGTGCAAGTTCAAATAGAGAAGTGGTTAACTTTACCATCAGAAAATAAAAATGTCAGGAAGGAGCAGCCTATGTGCATGGTAGTCTTGGGTGTAATACTCCCAATATAAATTATTTTAGTAAAACCATCAAAGAAAGTGGTAGATCCATTGGCAGACACATTGAAATGGTTGCAAGATGTTCCTTAACAGAGGACTGTGAAAGGACTGAAGCTAGTAAGATGCACAAATATTTGAGCATCACTGGTACATAACCCTGACAGGGCTGTGGCTATTGGATAGGCACCAACTAGAAAATCTCTTCCACTTACCAATATAAGTTTTTCTAGTAGCAGGTTTTCTTCATTCATTTAGTACCTGGTGCACACCCTCTAAAAAGATATGCTTAAATGGTATTAGAACTGAATCATTCAAGCAATTACTTTAAGTTGTTTGATACTGGGGTGTATCAAATTCCCACTGTCTTGTGTCAGTAGGTCCTGTTTGTGAGGAAGCTTGTGGCAACTGCCCTTGACCAATTCCATAAGAAGGAAGAAAGTACAGTTGTGTACGCTTACCATAAATGTAGATGTTCGAGTGTCTTCACTGTTGCAGTCATCACTGTAGGGTTCTTCCTGCTGGCAGGCAGCCCTTGGTCAGCCAGAATCCCAAAGTCTGGGTCCGGCGTCAGCTGTTCAGTCATGCTCCCTGACGTCAGAGCACCAGGAGTACAAAGCTGCTAGCCAACACCATGTTCTCCAGTTTTTCTTGCCCCAGATGTCAGGTGCCCACAAATGAAGGCGAATAGTAAAACAGAAATGTAACATACAATAAACCCCATACGCTGTAGCAAATACACCTCAGAAGAAGGGTGAAGTAGGAAACCACAGTAATGAAACTATAAGAGGGGACAGGAGGGTGGGTAACCCAGACTGCAACAGTGAAGACACTCAAACATCTACATTTATGGTAAGTGTACACAACTGTACTATGTTCATCGTGTTTCACTGTTGCAGTCATCACTGTAGGGTTGAATCCCAAAGCTGAGATAGAGGGTGGTGGTTATAGAGTAGAAGGGGTGGCTAGAAGGCCCTGCAAAACTGCAGAAGCAAATCCTGCCCTAGACTTAGAGTAAAGAGGGAGATTATAGTGCTTAGAGAAAGTATGCACTGAACTCCAAGTTGCAGCTTCCAAAATATCTTTGGTAGGTACTTCCCTGAGAAAGGCAGCTGAAGTAGCAGCAGCTCTGGTAGAGTGAGTCCTAATTTTTCCTGGGATTTGCTTTCCATGATGAGAGTAACAAAATCTGATTCCATGAGCAATCCATTTAGAAATGGTCTGTTTTGAAATAGCTTTGCCTTGGGAATTTGTTGCATAAGAAACAAACAGTTGCTCTGTTTTCCTGATATCCTTGGTTCTGTCCAGGTAAAAACGAAGTTGCCTGTGTACATCCAAGGAATGCAAGATCCTTTCCCCTTATTTTGTGGATTAGTGAAAAAAGTTGGCAGGTGAATAGTTTGATTTAAAGCCACTTTGGAAACCACTTTAGGCATGAAAGTAGGATTAGTCCTTAAAGACACCCTATCTTGGTGAAAAATAATATAAGGTTCCACAGCCATGAGTGCTTGTAACTCTGAGACTCTCCTGGCTGAGGTCAAAGCCAGTAGGATAGCTGTTTTCCATGATAAATACTTAATATCAGATGTGGCAGCAGGCTCAAAAGGAGGCAGTGTGAGCTTTTCCAGAACATAGTTGAGGTCCCAGGCAGGTATGGGTGGTGTCCTAGGGGGCCTTAAATTCTTTGCTCCTTTGAGATATTGTTTCAGAAGTGGATGCGAAAAGATTAGAGGATCTGTACTGTAATGTGCAGAGACATCTGAGGCATGTATTTTTATGGAGGAGAAGGATAAACCCTTATGTAGCATGTCTGTCAGGTAATGTAAAATCAATGGTATATTAGGAATGAGAGGATCTGAATCCTGAGCATGCATCCAGGTGCAAAATCTCTTCCATTTACCTGCATAAGAATTTCTACTGCTAGGCCGTCTGGCTTCTAAGATGACATCCATGACCTGTTTGGGAAGGGTAGGATTAATCATAGACCCTGAATTTGCCAGGCTGCCAGGCTGAGAGTTTTGATATGAGAGTGTAGAACCTGGCCCTGGTGTTGTGACAAAAGATTTGGAATCTGAGGTAAAATCCAAGGAGGCTCCTGGGATAGATTAATCAGTGGTGAATACCAAAATTGACGGGGCCAAATTGGGGCCAGTAAAATCATCTTGGGTTTGTCCTGCTTGATCTTTAATAACACCCATGGGAGAAGAGGTAGTGGAGGAAAAGCATACCCCAAGAGGTTTCTCCAACTGAATGAAAGTACATCTACTTTCCATGCTAGTTTGTGAAATGTCCTTGTGCAAAAAATCTGTAACTGGTGGTTGAGAGGGGATGCAAATAGATCTATGTCCGGGCAGCACCAGGCTTCTGTAATCATCTTGAATATTTGGGTGTCCAGCATCCACTCGTGTGGGTCTGACAGGTTCCTGCTCAGGCTGTCTGCTGAGTTTGTAGATCCACTTTGCAAGCTAGAGCTGTGTTTCATAGAGTCATGGCTAGTCTGCAAAGGGGGTAGGAGTGTGAACCCCTTTGCTTGTTTATGTACCACATAACTGTGGTGTTGTCTATCTGTATCAGTAGTTGTCCTGGCTGTAGAAAATCCCTGAAAGCCAAGAGGGCATTCTGTACAGCTAACATATCCTTTAAATTGATATGTAGGTGCTTCTGATCCTCTGTCCAAGAACCTTGCAGGCCTTTCCCCTGCAAGTGGGCTCCCCATGCGTAATCCGAGGCGTCCGTGGTTAACACTTGGCTGGCTGGAGGCAGACTAAAGGCTTTCCCTTTGTTGTGAAGACATGCCATGGTCCACCAATGGAATTCCTTTTGTAGGCAAGGCAAGACAGCAATCTGTGTGTCTAGACTGTGGCAATGCTGGGACCATACACTTTTTAG